>NC_091987.1:148368884-148552074 GCF_044704955.1 Pristiophorus japonicus | reverse complement strand
GAGCGAGTGAGGGGGGGATGGATAGAGAGAGGCGGGGGAGAGTGTGAGCGGGGGGTGAGGGGGAAAGAGAGTGAGAGAGGAGGGGGGAGAGAGAAAGGGCGAGCGAGAGGGAGAGAGGGGAGGGAGGGAGAGAGAGAGAGGGGGAGAGAGAGAAGAGAGAATGGAGGGGAGAGAGAGAGAGAGAGAGAGCGGGGGAGAAAGAGAACGAGAGAGGAGGGAGAGAGAGAGGTTGGGGGCGGGTGAGAGGGGGAGAGAGAGAGAGAGAGAGAGAGAGAGAGAAGAGGGGGAGAGAGAGAGAGAGAGAGAGAGAGAGAGCAGGGGGAGAGACCGAGAGTGATAGGGGGAAGCGAGAGCGACCGAGGGGTGGGGAGAGAGAGAGAGAGAGAGGAGGAGGGGGGGAGAGAGAGAGGAGGAGGGGGAGGGAGAGAGACAGAGAAAGGGGGGCTGGGAGAGGGAGAGGGGGAGGGAGAAAGAGAGAGGGGGGGAAGAGAGAGAGAGAGAGTGTGGGGGTGGAGAAAGAGTGAGGGGGCGCGAAGGGGGGAGAGAGAGAGAGAGAGAGAGAATGGGGGCAGAGAGAGAGAGGAGGGAGAGAGAGAAGGGGGGGAAGAGAGTGAGAGTGTGAGGGGGGGCGGGACGGGAGTGAGTGAGTGAAGGGGGAGTGAAGCGGGGGAGAGAGTGAATGAGGGGGAAGGGGGGGAGAGTGAGGGAGAGAGTGAGGGGGTTAGAGGGAGAGAGTGAGGGGGTTAGAGGGAGAGAGTGAGGGGGTTAGAGGGAGAGAGTGAGGGGGTTAGAGGGAGAGAGTGAGGGGGTTAGAGGGAGAGAGTGAGGGGGTTAGAGGGAGAGAGTGAGGGGGTTAGAGGGGGGATAGAGAGAGTGAGTTGGGAAGGAATGAGAGTGAGGGGGAGAGAGCGGGGGGAGGTGGGAGAAAGAGCGGGAGATAGGGAGAAAGAGAGAAGGTACAGAGAGAGAGGGGGAGCAGGAGAAGGAGAGGAGAGAGAGAGGAATGGGGGAGAGAGAGAGGGGGAGAAAGATGCGGGAGTGAGAGAGATGGGGGGCAGTGAGAGAGAGATGGGGGGCAGTGAGAGAGAGAGAGGTGGGGGGGGAGTGAGTGAGAGATGGGGGGAGTGTGAGAGAGGGAGTGGAAGAGAGAGGGAGGGAGGAGAAGAAAGAGGGACGAGAGTGAGTGAGAGAGGGGGTAGAGTGAGAGAGGGAGGAGAGAGAGACGGGGAGGGGGAGAGAGATGGGGGGAGTGTAAGCGAGTGGGGGTGGTAGTGTAAGGGAGTGTGAGGGAGGGGGGAAGAGTGTGAGAGATGGGGAAGGGGGATGAATGTGAGGGATGGGGGAGCGTGTGAGAGATGAGGGGGGAAGTGGCGCGGGCGGAAGAAGAAGGGGGAGATGGGGGTGGGGAAGAGGTGCAAAGTCGGGGCGACAGTGAGAGTGAGGGTCTCTATCGCCAGGATGCTTTACTAACCTCTCTCTTTCCCTCTCTGTCTCTCTCCCTTTCTCCCCCTCCCCCTCTCTCTTTCCCTCTCTCTCCCCCTCCCCCTCCCCCTCCCCCTCCCCCCCCCTCGCTCTCAGTTGCCCCCGCCGTGTCCTTTACCCGCCCGGGCGATGCTAAACGCCTGTCCTGTGTCGCCACTGGATTTTACCCTCAAGCCATCGAGGTGACTCTGTGGAGAGACGGTGTGTTCCTCGCTGAGACCCAGTCCAGTGGGATCCTCCCCAACCACGACGGCACCTTCCAGGTCAGCAAGTGGACGGAGTTTGACCCCGAGGATCCGGGCACTTTCTCCTGTGAAGTGGAGCACGGTGGTCTGCAGAGGAAGGTGATCGTGTTTTATGGTAAGACTGAAGAGGATCCGGTCTCACTGTGTGAGCACAGGGTCAGTGCTGAGCTGTGTGAGGATCCAGTCTCACTGTGTGAGCACAGGGTCAGTGCTGAGCTGTGTGAGGGTCCAGTCTCACTGTGTGAGGGTCAGTGCTGAGCTGTGTGAGGGTCCAGTCTCACTGTGTGAGGGTCAGTGCTGAGCTGTGTGTGGGTCCACTCTCACTGTGTGAGGGTCCAGTCTCACTGTGTGAGCTCAGGGTCAGTGCTGAGCTGTGTGAGGGTCCAGTGTCACTGTGAGCACAACGTCAGGGCTGAGCGGTGTGAGGGTCCAGTCTCACTGTGTGAGCCCAAGGTCAGTGCTGATCTGTGTGAGGGTCCAGTCTCGCTGTGTGAGGGTCCAGTCTCACTGTGTGAGCACAGGCTCAGTGCTAAGCTATGTGAGGGCCCAGTCTCACTGTGTGAGGATCAGTGCTGAGTTGTGTGAGGGCCCAGTGTCACTGTGTGAGGGCCCTGAATCACTGTGTGAGGGTCACTGCTGAGCTGTGTGAGGGTCCAGTCTCACTGTGAGCACAGGGTCAGTGCTGAGCTGTGTGAGGATCCAGTCTCACTGTGTGAGGGTCAGTGTTGAACTGTGTGAGGGTCCGGTCTTACTGTGAGTGTCATGTTTGTAACCACAATGGAGCACCACTGTTTTACTGTATACACTCAATCTAGATGCACACCTTGACCACAAGGGGTGAACTTGTGGGAGACACTCCTTACCTGATTGCTCAGGTATATAAAGGGAGGTCCCACACAGGGTCATCACTTCTTGTGTACGGAAATAAAGACTTAAGATCACGGCGTGACCTTGTCCCCAGAATGTGCCTCGTATGGTTTCATACTGTAGAGTAAGGACTTTACATTGGCGACGAGAAACGGGAATTCACGACCCACGAGAATGGCCACCGGTAGCACAGAGAAACGGTACTGTGTTGGGGAGGACTGGGACGATTTTGTCGAGAGGCTTCAGCAAAGCTTCATTACCAAAGAATGGCTGGGGGATGCAGCAGCTGACAAGCGAAGGGCCAAAGATTTACGTGCTCATGAAGGACTTACTAGCACCCGAAAAGCCATCGGACAAATCCTTTGAAGAACTTAGCAAATTTATCAGGGAGCACCTCAAACCGCGAGTAGCATACATATGGCCCGACACAGATTCTACACCCACCGACGTCGTGAAGGACAGAGCATACCGGACTTCGTAGCGGACCTCCGGCGTCTAAGTTCACAGACGCCTGCAGGGGAGAGATGATAAGGGACTTCTTTATAGAGGGCATCGGTCATGCGGGAATCTTCTGCAAATTAATTGAGACCTTGGAAGCGGCGGCGTTGTTCGCTCAAACTTTCATGGCGTTGGAGGAAGAGACGAAAATAGTATACGCGCGCAATTCTGCCTCCAACGCAGTGATGGATCAGGGAGTCAACATCATCAATGCGATTCAGAGCCCCCCAGACAGCAATAGACCCCAGAGCAGGGCCTCAACAGAGACAATGGCAGGCTGAATGGACATTCACGCTATCACAGTGGACAATGCAGCCTGGGATGGGGCCATTGACACTCATTAGTAAGGTACTTAAGAGCAGTCAAAGGGACAGTCAGCGCTGAATGCCTGGCCATAGTCCCTTTGTCCCCAACAATGGAAACTTTAATTCATGCTGGAGGTGTGGGGGAAAACACTCAGCTAGATCTTGCAGATTCCAACAGTTTGTCTGCAGAACCTGCAATCTCAGTGGCCATTTAGCTCGAATGTGCAGAAAGCCTGCAGCCAGACTAATATATGAGGCATATGGACCAGAAGAGGGTTCTTTGAGGCAGGATGACTTTTGGGGCAAACCGATGGACGCCGAGGTTCAGCGGGTCCATGTGGCGAATATTCACAGTTCATACACCAAAACGCCACCAATGATGATGAGGGTTTTACTAAACGGTATCCCAGTACGCATGGAGCTGGACATTGGGGCCAGCCAGTCACTCATGGGCGTTCAGCAATTTGAGAAGCTATGGCCACTCAAAGCCAGTAGACCCAAATTAGCACGTATTGAGACACAAATACGGACTTACACTAAAGAAATCATTCCGGTGCTGGGCAGTGCAATGTTGGCTGTCACACGCAATGGGTTAGTGAATCGGCTGCCCCTCTGGATTGTCCCGGGAAATGGTCCCGCACTGTTTGGGAGGAGCTGGTTAGTCGAGATGAACTGGAAATGGGGGGATGTTCACGCAATGTCATCAGTGGAGCGAAGTTCATGCTCACAATTTCTACAACAATTCGACTCACTATTCCAACCTGGCGTCGGGACTTTCAAAGGCACTAAAGTAGTGATACACATCACCCCGGACACCAGGCTAGTGCACCACAAAGCCAGAGCGGTGCCGTGTGTGATGTGGGAAAAACTCCAGAGCGAATTGGACCGACTGTTGAGTGAGGGCATCATCTCGCCTGTTGAATTCAGCGACTGGGCGAGCCCCATCGGTCCCGTTCTAAAAGCGGATGGCTCTGTCAGGATCTGTGACGACTACAAGGCCACCATCAATCGGGTGTCCCTACAAGACCAATACCCGCTCCCGAGAGCGGAGGACTTCTTCGCCACGCTGGCAGGCGGCAAGCTGTTCACCAAGTTGGACCTCACTTCAGCCTACATGATCCAGGAACTGGCCAACGAATCCAAACGACTGACCACCATCACCACGCACAAGGGACTGTTCGCTTATAATAGGTGCCTGTTTGGCATTCAATCAGCGGCTGCGATTTTTCAACGAAACATGGAAAGCCTGCTTAAATCCATTCCTGGAACGATCGTATTCCAGGAATACATTCTCATCACGGATCGAGACACCGAGGAACACCTCCACAACCTGGAGGAGGTGCTACGCCGACTGGACCGGGTAGGCCTGCGACTCAAGAAGTCTAAATGTGTGTTCTTCGCTCCTGAGGTTGAGTTTCTGGGCAGGAGGGTTACTGCAGATGGGATTCGGCCCACCGAATCCAAAACAGAGGCAATTCGACGAGCACCCAGGCCCTGCAACACATCGGAGTTGCGTTCATTCCTGGGACTGTTGAACTATTTCGGGAACTTTCGCCGAACTTGAGCACGTTGTTGGAGCCGCTACACATGCTCCTACGTAAGGGTTGCGATTGGTTTTGGGGGGACTGTCAGGAACAGGCTTTGGATCGGGCGCGAAACCTACTTTGTTCAAACAAGTTGTTGACCCTGTACGACCCCTGTAAAAACTTGGTTCTGACATGTGATGCATCGTCCTATGGGGTTGGGTGCGTGTTGCAGCAGGGCAATGCTGAGGGTCAACTACTACCTGTGGCTTATGCCTCCAGGTCACGTGCTCAAGCAGAACGGGGATATGGGATGGTCAAGAAGGAAGCGCTCGCATGTGTCTATGGTGTAAAAAAAAATGCATCAGTACCTCTTTGGTAGGAAGTTTGAATTAGAGATGGACCACAAGCCATTAACATCCCTGTTGTCAGACAGCAAGGCTATCAATGCCAATGCATCAGCCCGCATGCAGCGATGGGCTCTCATGCTGGCTGCTTATGACTACTTCATCCGGCACTGGCCCGGCACTGAAAACTGCGCTGACTGGCCACCACCGAGGGGGCAGCTGAGCAAAGCGCTGAGATGGTCATGGCCGTCGATGCCTTTGACACAGCAGGCTCCCCCATCACAGCCCGCCAGATCAAAATCTGGACAAACAGATCCCCTCCTATCCTTGATTAAGAAATGTGTCCTGACTGGGGATTGGGCGCCCGCACACGGAGCATGCCCTGAGGAGGTCAGACCGTTCCACAGACGGATGGATGAGCTCTCCACCAAGCCGATTGCCTCTATGGGGCAGCCGGGTAGTTATGTCCCAGAAGGGCAGGGAGGCATTCATCAGGAAACTCCACAGCGAGCACCCAGGCATTGTGCCGATGAAGGCCATTGCCCGGTCACACGTTTGGTGGCCTGGTATCGATTCAGACCTGGAACACTGTGCGCAGGTGCACGACATGTGCCCAGCTGGGTAATGCCCCCAGGGAGGCTCCGCTAAGCCCGTGGCCCTGGCCCACCAAGCCGTGGTCACGCATTCATGTTGACTACGTGGGCCCGTTCATAGGAAAGATATTCCATATTGTAGTAGATGCGTACTCGAAATGGATCGAGTGCATCATTCTGAATTTATGCACGTCATCCACCACTGTGGAAAGCCGACGTGCGATTTTCGCAACTCATGGCTTGCCAGACATCCTGGTTAGTGATAATGGCCCATGTTTCACAAGCTATGAATTCCGGGAGTTCATGTTGGGCAATGGCATCCACCATGTCAGGACTGCGCCATTCAAGCCGGCCTCATTGGCCAGCGGAATGTGCGGTCCAAATCATTAAGCAAGGTATGCTGATTCAAGGACCCTCCCTACAATGCCGCCTATCGCGTCTCCTGCTGTCCTATAGATCCCGACCACACTCGGTCACTGGGGTCCCGCCCGCAGAGCTACTAATGAAACAGACACTCAAAACTCGGTTGTCTCTCATTCACCCAGTCCTGACCGACATAGTTGAGGACAAGTGCAAGTCACAAAATGAATACCATGACCGTAATTCGAGGGGGAGATGTATAGAAATAAATGATCCTGTATTCGTCCTCAATCACGCCATGGGGCCCAAATGGCTTGAGGGTACTGTAATTGACAAAGAGGGGAACAGGGTCATTGTGGTAAAACTCAACAATGGCCAGATATGCCGCAAACATCTGGACCAAGTGAAAAAAAAAAGGTTCAGCATCGACACGGAGGAACCTGAAGAAGACCATGAGATGGAGCTCACAACACCGCCAGTGAACGAGCAACAAGAGCAATCAGAAGAATGCACAGTCCCTGCGGTCAACCCGGACAGGCCGGAATCACCACAGGTGACAGACACTCACGTCAGTGTCCAACAACCAGAGCTCCAACTGCGGCGCTCCACGAGGGAGCGTAGACCACCTGATAGACTAAACCTATGATCCCAATAAGACTTTGGGGGGGAAGGTGATGTCATGTTTGTAACCACAATGTGACACCACTGTATTACTGTATACACTCAACCTAGATGCATACCTTGACCACAGGGGGTGAACTTGTGGGAGACACTCCTTACCTGATCACTCAGGTATATAAACCAGTTCAAACTGTCACAGGACAGAGTGGAGAGCACCAGTTCAAGCTGTCACAGGAGGGAGAGTGGAGAGCACCAGTTCAAGCTGTCGCAGGACAGAGAGTGGAAAGCACCAGTTCAACCTGTCGCAGGACAGAGGGGAGAGCACCAGTTCCAACTGTCACAGGACAGAGAGTGGAGAGCACCAGTTCAAGCTGTCACAGGACAGAGAGTGGAGAGCACCAGTTCAAGCTGTCACAGGACAGAGAGTGGAGAGCACCAGTTCCAACTGTCACAGGACAGAGAGTGGAAAGCACCAGTTCAACCTGTCGCAGGACAGAGGGGAGAGCACCAGTTCAAGCTGTCACAGGACAGAGAGTGGAAAGCACCAGTTCAACCTGTCGCAGGACAGAGGGGAGAGCACCAGTTCCAACTGTCACAGGACAGAGAGTGGAAAGCACCAGTTCAACCTGTCGCAGGACAGAGGGGAGAGCACCAGTTCAAGCTGTCACAGGACAGAGAGTGGAGAGCACCAGTTCAAGCTGTCACAGGACAGAGAGTGGAGAGCACCAGTTCAAGCTGTCACAGGACAGAGAGTGGAGAGCACCAGTTCCAACTGTCACAGGACAGAGAGTGGAAAGCACCAGTTCAACCTGTCGCAGGACAGAGAGTGGAGAGCACCAGTTCCAACTGTCACAGCAGAGAGCGTGGAGAGCACCAGTTCCAACTGTCACAGGACAGAGAGTGGAGAGCACCAGTTCCAACCGTCACAGCAGAGAGAGTGGAGAGCACCAGTTCCAACTGTCACAGGATGGGAGAGTGGAGAGCACCAGTTCCAACTGTCACAGGAGAGAGAATGGTGAGCACCAGTTCAAACTGTCACAGGACAGAGAGTGGAGAGCACCAGTTCCAACTGTCACAGGAGCATCCAATCATATCCCGGTAACTGCCCCCAAAGGAAGTGGAGAGTGGGAAATTGCACTCCGCTTCCATTGAGGGGTGGTAAGGCCAATTCTGCGGCGGGAGCAGGACTTCCACGCTGGGAGCTAAAATTCCCTGCCCCAGAAGGTTACCGCCCCCAAGATGGGAGCCTGTGCTGGGAGGCAGAGGGAAGATGAGGGGAGACAGGGGCGGGGAGAGTGGTGGAGGTGGGAGACAGAGAAACCCAGGGCAGGGGACAGGAGGGGCCACATTGCAGTGAAGATCTGGGGGGGCGAATTGTGTTGGAGGGGCGGGCCTGGGGGCTCTGTGCCTCGGTGTGGGGAGTGTTCAGAGTGGGGTGGACGGGTTGACTGCGCAGATGGCGATTGGTGGATGTGGTGTGGTTGGCGCCGCGGGGGCATGGCTCCGGGGTGGCCGGGGCTGGGGGCTCGACATCCGGGGGTGTTCGGCATTTGGGAAGGATTCTGACAGATCGGGGCGGGTTGCGTGCGGGGGGAGTGTTCCCGGTGTTGGGTGGGTCCGGAGCCGGGGCGGGGTGGGGTGGCACGCTCTTGGGATGGGGGTGGGCTGTTTGGGGCTGGGATTGGGGAGATACTTCTTCACTCGGGGAGTTGTTGGCCTGTGGGTTCTCTGCCGCGGAGAGTTGTTGATGCCAGTTCATTGGATGTGTTCGGGAGGGAGTTGGATGTGGTCCTTGCGGTTGGGGGGTGTGGAGGGGGCGTGGGGGTGCAGGCTCGAAGACGGTGCAGGCTCAAAGGGCCGAGTGGCCTACTCCTGCACCTATTTTCTATGTTTCTATAAAGGGAGGTCCCACGCAGGGTCATCACTTCTGGAATCCTGAAATAAAGAATTAAGGTCACGGAGTGATCTTGTCCTCAGAATATGCCTCGTGTGGTTTCATGGTGTAGAGTAAGGACTTTACAGTGAGCACAGCATCAGTGCTGAGCTGTGTGAGGGTCCAGTCTCACTGTGAGGGTCAGTGCTGAGCTGTGTGAGGGTCCAGTCTCACTGTATGAGCACAGGGTCAGTGCTGAGCTGTGTGAGGGTCCAGTCTCACTGTGAGGGTCCAGTCTCACTGTGTGTGAGGGTCAGTACTGAGCTGTGTGAGGGTCCAGTGTCACTGTGTGAGGGTCAGTGCTGAGCTGTGTGAGGGTCCAGTCTCACTGTATGAGCATAGGGTCAGTGCTGAGCTGTGTGAGGGTCCAGTATCACTGTATGAGCATAGGGACAGTGCTGAGCTGTGTGAGGGTCCAGTCTCACTGTGTGAGGGTCAGTGCTGAGCTGTGTGAGGGTCCAGTCTCACTGTATGAGCACAGGGTCAGTGCTGAGCTGTGTGAGGGTCCAGTCTCACTGTATGAGGGTCAGTGCTGAGCTGTGTGAGGATCCAGTCTCACTGTGAGGGTCCAGTCTCACTGTGTGAGCACAGGGTCAGTGCTGAGCTGTGTGAGGGTCCAGTCTCACTGTGTGAGCACAGGGTCAGTGCTGAGCTGTGTGAGGGGTAAGTCTCACTGTGTGAGCACAGGGTCAGTGCTGAGCTGGGATATTGCAGTGTGACTGGGCCCGGTGTATACTCGGGACATTACAGTCTCACTGGTTGTAGAGTCCCCACGTGTGACTCACTCTCTCTCTCTGATTCTCTCTGCAGTGTGGCAACCTGTCTCCCAGGTCCCTGTTGTTGTCGGTGTTGTGCTTGGGGTCCTCGCGCTGCTCGTCATTCTCACCATTGTGGCTGTCGTCATCTACAAAAAAAAAGGTAGCAATTGATCGAAGATGTGTAGATCCCCATTAGGGTGGCAACTGGGCAGGTCCTCACTGGGGGGGAGGGGGGGACTGGGCAGGTCCTCACAGCGGGGGAGGGGCAGGTCCTCACTGGGGGAGGGAGGGGGGGACTGGGCAGGTCCTCACAGCGGGGGAGGGGCAGGTCCTCACAGGGGGAGGACTGTGCAGGTCATCACTGGGGGTGGGGGGGGGGTGGTCAGGGGGAGACTGTGCAGGTCCTCACTGGGGGGAGGGGGGGGACTGGGCAGGTCCTCACTGGGGAGGGTGGGAACTGTGCAGGTCCTCACTGGGGGGAGAAGAGGACTGGGTAGGTCCTGAGGCGGGGGGAGGGGGCAGCTCCTTACTTGGGGGAGGGGGCAGGTCCTCACTGGGAGGAGGAGAGGAATTGGGCAGGTCCTGGTTGGGGGGAGAGGCACGTCCTCACTGTGGGGAGGGGGGACTGGGCAGCTCCTCACTGGGATGGGGAGGTGGTAGTAGGGGGCAGAACAGGGCGGGGCAGAACAGGGCAGGTCCTCACTGGGGGGACTCTAGGCGCAGGAAGTGGGAGAGGAGAACGGGAGGTTGGGGCATGTGCGTGAGGTTATTGGGGTGGGTGTGAATGGGGGTCCCAGTGTGTGGTGTGGGGCAGTTGGCGTGTTACCATCTCTACCTTTCGCTCGGCGTTTCCTGCTCTCTCCTCTCTGACTGTCAGTGTGGCGACACTAACCGAGGGCTCCTTGTTTTACAGCTGTGCAGAAGACCGTCTACAATCCAGCAAACAGTAAGTTTACCATAACGGGATCTTCACTTAACTGTGTGGGTGTGTCGTCCTCTGTCTGTCTAAAGGCGGGTGCATGTCTCTCTGGCGTGGATTGGGGGGCGGGGGGGGGCATGTCTGGAGGGAGGGCTTGTCTCTGTGGGTGCCGTGTCTGGCGGGGGTGCATGTCTGTGTCTCTGAAGGTGAACAATTATTTAACACCTCCTTCCATTAACAGCTTCTGATACAAGGGAATCCTCACCAACCTCCTCCGCCAGCCTGAGGTATGAATATTAGTGATCAATAGTGTCAGCGGATTCTTCACTGGGCTATTGACTGGGATATTACAGTTGCTGTTTACTGTATACCCTCGCGGGGGGTCTCTGAGCCCTGTGTGTGTGTGTGTCTCTGTGTAATGTGTGTGTGTGTGTGTGTGTGTGTGTGTGTGTGAGGGGCGGGGGGGGCAGTCTGTGTGTGTGTCTGAAATACTGGCGGGGGATTCTGAGCCCAATGTCTGTGTCTCTCGGTGAATAGATGTTAAAGGCTATGTCATAGAGTTCAACACTGAGCGATGAGACAGTCCGGCTGGAGATGGCGGTCCTTTACAGTGAGGCTGGAGATATTGGGGGTGGGGGGTAAACACTTCTAACATCTCAACCTGGACGTGGCTTCCTGTCAGCTGCTCCCTTTCATTATTTCCTGAAATTGGTCAATGAGGTTTTGTATATCTTCCCCCAGGATTGATTACTGCTGGTGTTTGGTGGGGTCAGCTGGGCGGCGGGGGTCCAGTCTGCTGGTTTTTATTGCTGGTGTTTGGGGTCTGCTGGGTTTTATTGCTGGTGTTTGGGGTCTGCTGGGTTTTATTGCTGGTGTTTGGGGTCTGCTGGGTTTTATTGCTGGTGATTGGGGTCTGCTGGGTTTTATTGCTGGTGTTTGGGGTCTGCTGGGTTTTATTGCTGGTGATTGGGGTCTGCTGGGTTTTATTGCTGGTGATTGGGGTCTGCTGGGTTTGCCTTGCTCTGTAACCATCTATTCTTTTCCCCAGTGACATCAGTCCACAGTCAGCGGGAGGAGTTGGAGAGAGAATTGGGGATGGTAGCTTTTCATCGCAGTGATGGCAATTGACTGGTGATGGCTCTGGCTCTGGATGACCCTGTTTAACTGTAGCGCTGGGGGTTGTAGGTATTAAACCTGTGTGTTTTCTGTATTGGTGATTTCAGCTTTGATCTGTTTATACTGCACACACTGTATGGATGTCTGTCATGTATTTCACCATCTTGCAATGACTATAAGTATGTAACTGTAACTCATGCATACTGTACCTGTACCCTTGTAATGTACATCCTGACCACAGGGAGTGAGCTCCTCACCTGGGCTTCCAGGTATAAAAGGGGAGGTCCCACCGAGGATCAGCACTCTTTAGTCCTGGGAATAAAGTGAAGGTCACAGAGTGACCGTGTCTGATATATCAATGCCTCGTGTGAGTTTGTAACAAGGTGCAGAGACGCAACAATGTCAAATTTACTGGTTTCACTGCGGGGGCTTGTTTTCATTGTTGCTTTTTACATGTTAAATCCCTGGGATGAGGGAGCGGATTCCATGGGAGATTGACCCTGATCTCCATCTCACCCCTACTCCGTTTCTGGTTTGATTGTCAGATGTGCTAACTGGGACTGTAGCAGTCCCGCGCAAGGGGGTGGAGATGGCAGAGGGTGTGTCTGAGACACTGTGGGTCGGGGGGTGGGGGAGGGGGGCGGTTGGGGGCTGATCTGATCATGGACTCAGCTCCACTTCCCTGCCCGCTCCCCATAACCCTTTACTCTCATCACTCAAAAATCTGTCTATCTCCGTCTTAAATATATTTAAATGACCCAGCCTCCACTGCTCTCTGGGGAAGAGAATTCCATAGATTTACAACCCTCTGAGAAAAGAAATTCCTCCTCATCTCAGTTTTAAATGGGCAGCCCCTTATTCTGAGACTTTCCCCTATGAGTGGAAATATCCTCTCTGTGTCCACCTTGTTGAGCCCCCTCATTATCTATGTTTCAATTAGATCACCTCTCATTCTGCTGAACTCCAATGTGTATAGGCCCGACCTAGTCAACCTATCCTTAAAAGTCAACCCTCTCGTCTCCGGAATCAACCTTGTGAACCTTCTCTGAACAGCCTTCAATGCAAATATATCCCTCCTTAAATACGGAGACCAAAATTCTACGCATTACCCTGTACAGTTGTAGCAGGACTTCTCTGATTTTATACTCTATCCCCCTTGCAATAAAGGCCAACATTCCATTTGCCTTCCTGATTATTTGCTGTACCTGCATAATAACCTTTTGTGTTTCATGCGCAAGGACCCCCAGGTCCCTCTGTACTTCAGCACTTTGCAATTTTTCTCCATTTAAATTATAATTTGCTTTTCTATTTTTTTTCTGACAAAGTGGATAACCTCACATTTTCTCACATTATATTCCATCTGCCAAATTTTTGCCCACTCACTTAGCCTGTCTATATCCCTTTGCAAATTTTTTGTGTCCTCCTCACAATTTTCGTTCCCTTTGATGATCTTTGTATCAACAGCAAACTTGGCTACATTACACTCGGGCCCTTCATCCAAGTCATTACTATAGATTGTAAATAGTTGAGGCCCCAGCACCGATCCCTGCGGCATCCCACTAATCACTGTTTGCCAACCGGAAAATGACCCATTCATCCCGACTCTCTGTTTTATGTTAGTTAGCCAATCCTCTATCCATGCTAATATATTACCCTCAACCCCGTGAACTTTTATCTTGTGCAGTAACCTCTTATGTGGTACATTATCGAATGCCTTCTGGAAATCCAAATACACCACATCCACTGGTTCCCCCTTATCCACCCTGCTCATTACATCAAAGAACTCCAGCAAATTTGTCAAACATGATTTCCCTTTCATAAAACCATGCTGACTGCTTGATTGAATTATGCTTTTCTAAATGTCCTTAATAATGGAGTCCAGCATTTTCCCAATGACAGATGTTTGGCTAACTGGTTTTTGTCTGCTTTTTTTAAATAGAGACATTACATTTGCAGTTTTCCAATCCGCTGGGACCGCCCCAGAATCCAGGAAATTTTGGTAGATCACAACCAATGCATCCACTATATCTGCAGCCACTTAAGACCCTAGGATGTAAATCATCAGGTCCAGGGGACTTGTCTGCCTTTAGTCCCATTACTTTACCGAGTACTACTTCATTAGTGATAGTATTAAGTTCCTCCCTCCCTGTAGCCCCTTGATTATCCACTATTGGGATGTTTTTAGGGTCTTCTACCGTGAAGACCGATACAAAATATTTGTTCAATGTCTCTGCCATTTCTCTGTTCTCCATTATTAATTTCCCATTCTCATCATTTACTTTAGTCACTCTTTTCCTTTTTATGTACGTGTAGAAACTCTTACTATCTGTTTTTATATTTCGTGCTAGTTTACTTTCATAATCTATCTTCCCACCTTATAATTTTTTTTGTCATTCTTTGCTGGCTTTTAAAAGTTTCCCAATCCTCTGGCCTCCCACTAGTCTTGGCCACAATGTATGCCCTTGTTTTCAATTTGATACCCTCCCTTATTTCCTTAGTTAGCCACGGATGGTTATCCCTTCTCTTATAGTCATACAATTCTTTGAGGAGCTAACAGACATGGTGATGGGGAATTACGGTAGATGGAGTGTACATGGACTTTCAGAAAGGTGCTGCATGGGAGACTATTAGAGAAGATTAAATGAGATCTTTGCATCTGCCTTCGCAAAAGGTGAGAATGCTGACAATGTCACAGTAAAGGAGGGCACTAGATAAAATGGATGGGATAAAGAGGCAGTACTTAAAAGGTTGACAGCACTCAAAGTAAAAAAAGTCACCCGGTCCAATGAGATGCATTCTGGATTACTGAGGGAAGTAAAAGTGGAAATTGCAGAAGTTCTGACCACAATCTTTAATCCTCCTTAGATATGGGCGTGGTGCCAGAGGACTAGAGGGTTTCAAATGTTGCACCCTTGTTCAAAAAGGGGAGAGGGATAAACCTGGTAACTAGAGGCCAACTCAGCCTAACGTTGGTGGTGGGGAATCTTCGGGACTATAATCCAGGAGAAAATATATTGTCACTTGGAAAAATATGGGTTAATAAATGACAACCAACACGGATTTGTTAAAGGCAAATTTTGTTTGACAAATTGATTAGGCTCTTTGAAGTAACTGAGAGGGTTGATGAGGGAAGTGTGGTTGATGTGTATATGGACTTTCAAAAGGCCTTTGATAAAGTGTCACGTAATAAATTTGTTAGCAAAATTGAACCCATGGGATTCATCATCATCATCATCATTATCACTGAAAGGGTATCCAGGGTAATGATTGAAGGTGCAGTGGCTGTATGGATGCGAAATGGTACAGAAAGCAGAGAGTTGTGGTGAGCTGTTGTTTTCAGACTGGAGCAACACATACAGTGGTGTTCACCAGGGGCTTTTATTGGGACCACTGCTCTTTTTGAGATATATTAATGACCTGAACTTGGGTATACAGGGCATAAGTTCAAAGTTTTCAGGGACGGCGATGTCTATGTCGAAGTGCTTGAGATCCCAGGCAACAATAGCAGTGCGGTGTTCCGGTCTGTTGCTGTTGGGGTTGTCCATGAGGGTCCTGACATTCCAGGTCCCGAACTTCATTTTAGAGTGTGGAAGATTGCCTGTGCATGAATTCTTTTAACGTGGGGTGGCCATTGCATAGAAACCTAGAAAATAGGTGCTGGAGCAGGCCATTCGGCCCTTTGAGCCTGCACCACCATTCAATATGATCATGATTGATCATTCAACTTCAGTACCCCATTCTTGCGCTCTCTCTCAATTCCCGTTGATCCCTTTAGCCGTTAAGGGCGCATCTAACTCCCTTTTGAATATAATTAACGAAATGCCCTCAACAACTTTCTGTGGTAGAGAATTCCACAAGTTCACAACTCTCTGAGTGAAGAAGTTTCTCCTCATCTCGGCCCTAAATGGCTTACCCCTTATCCTTAGACTGTGACCCCTGGTTCTGGACTTCCCCAACATCGGGAATAATCTTCCTGCATCTAACCTGTCCAATCCCGTCAGAATTTTATATGTTTCTATGAGATCCCCTCTCATTCTTCTAAATTCCAGTAAATATAAGCCAAGTCGATCCAATCTTTCTTCATATGTCAGTCCTGCCATCCCGGGAATCAGTCTGGTAAACCTTCACTGCACTCCCTCAATAGCAAGTATGTCGTTCCTCAGATTAGAAGACCAAAACTGAACACAATATTCCAGGTGTGGCCTTACCAAGCCCTGTATAACTGCAGTAAGACCTCCCCTCTCCTCTACTCAAATCCTCTCGCTATGAAGGCCAACATGCCATTTGCCTTCTTCACCGCCTGCTGTACCTGCATGACAACTTTCAATGACTAATGTACCATGGCACCCAGGTCTCATTGCACCTCCCCTTTTCCTAATCTGTTACCATTTAGATAATATTCTGCCACCAAAATGGATAACCTCACATTTATCCACATTATACTGCATCTGCCATGCAATTGCCCACTCGCAACCCGTACAAGTCACCCTGCAGCCTCTTAGCATCCTCCTCACAGCTCACACTGCCACCCAGTTTAGTGTCATTTGCAAACTTGGAAATATTACATTCAATTCCTTTGTCTAAATCATTAATATATATTGTAAATAGCTGGGGTCCCAGCACTGAACCTTGCCTGCCATTCTGAAAAGGACCCGTTTATTCCCACTCTTTGCTTCTTGTCTGCCAACCAGCTCTCTATCCACGTCAGTACATTACCCCCAATACCATGTGCTTTAATTTTGCACACTAATCACTTGTGTGGGACCTTGTCAAAAGCCTATTGAAAAGCCAATTACACCACATCCACTGGTTCTCCCTTGTCCACTCTACTAGTTACATCCTCAAAAAATTCTCGAAGATTTGTCGAGCATGATTTCCCTTTCATAAATCCATGCTGACTTGGGCCGATCCCGTCACTGCTTTCCAAATGTGCTGCTATTTCATCTTTAATAATTGATTCCAACATTTTCCCCACTACCCATGTCAGGCTAACCGGTCTATAATTCCCTGTTTTCTCCCTCCTTTTTTAAAAATTGGGGTTACATTAGCTACCCTCTAATCCATAGGACTACCAATCCATAGGGCTAGCACACCAGCTACTACACGGGCTTGACAGAGCAAGGTCTTGGTCCGGTGGCAAGGGGATCCAAGATGACTGGAGACCAGGCTCCGCTCCATGAGCCTAGTATATACACACACATACTCCTACTGTCCTCCTTCGCTAGAATAGACTGGTGAGTGATACTTAAAGGGTTGACGGTGGATAGGCAATGGCAAACATTTAAAGATCACATGGATGAACTTCAACAATTGTACATCCCTGAATGCTGTAAAAATAAACCGGGGAAGGTGGCTCAACCGTGGCTAACAAGAGAAATTAAGAATAGTGATAAATCCAAGGAAGAGGCATATAAATTGGCCAGAAAAAGCAGCAAACCTGAGGACTGGAAGAATTTTGTAATACAGCAGAGGAGGACAAAAGGTTTAATTAGGAGGGGGAAAATAGAGTATGAGAGGAGGCTTGCTGGGAACATAAAAACTAACTGCAAAAGCTTCTATAGATATGTGAAGAGAAAAAGATTAGTGAAAACAAACGTAGGTCCCTTGCAGTCAGATTCAGGTGAATTTATAATGGGGAACAAAGAAATGGTGGACCAGTTAAACAAATACTTTGGTTCTGGCTTCACGAAGGAAGACGCAAATAACCTTCCAAAATACTAGGGGACCGAGGGTCTAGTGAGAAGGAGGAACTGAAGGAAATCCTTATTAGGTGGGAAATCGTTTTTGGGAATTTGATGGGATTGAAGGCCGATAAATCCCCGGGGCCTGCATCCCAGAGTACTTAAGGAAGTAGCCCTAGAAATAGTGGATGCATTGGTGATCATTTTCCAACAGTCTATCGACTCTGGATCGGTTTCTATGGACTGGAGGGTAGCTAATGTAACACCACCTTTTAAGAAAGGAGGGAGAGAGAAAACGGGTAATTATAGACCGGTTAGCCTGACATCAGTAGTGGGGAAAATGTTGGAATCAATTATTAAAGATGAAATAGCAGCACATTTGGAAAGCAGTGACGGGATCGGTCCAAGTCAGCATGGATTTATGAAAGGGAAATCCTGCTTGACAAATCTTCTAGAATATTTTGAGGATGTAACTAGTAGAGTGGACAAGGGAGAACCAGTGGATGTGGTGTATTTGGACTTTCAAAAGGCTTTTGACAAGATCCCACACGAGAGATTGGTGTGCAAAATTAAAGGACATGGTATTGGGGGTAATGTACTGACGTGGATAGAGAATTGGTTGGCAGACAGGAATCAGAGAGTTGGGACAAACGGGTCCTTTTCAGAATGGCAGGCAGTGAGTAGTAGAGTGCAGCAGGGTTCAGTGCTGGGAGCCCAGCTATTTACAATATACATTAATGATTTGGATGAGGGAATTGAGTGTAATATCTCCACGTTTGCAGATGACACTAAGTTGAGTGGCGGTGTGAGCTGTGAGGAGGACGCTAAAAGGCTGCAGGGTGACTTGGACAGGTTAGGTGAGTGGCAGATGCAGTATAATGTGGATAAATGTGAGGTTATCCACTTTGGTGACAAAAACACGAAGGCAGAATATTATCTAAATGGTGGCACATTAGGAAAAGGGGAGCTGCAAAGAGACCTGGGTGTCATGGTACATTAGTCATTGAAAGTTGGCATGCAGGTACAGCAGGCGGTGAAGAAGGCAAATGGTATGTTGGCCTTCATAGTTAGGGGATTTGTGTATCGGAGCAGGGAGGTCTTATTGCAGTTGTACAGGGCCTCAGTGAGGCCTCACCTGGAATATTGTGTTCAGTTTTGGTCTCCTAATCTGAGGAAGGACGTTCTTGCTATTGAGGGAGTGCAGCGAAGGTTCACCAGACTGATTCCCAGGATGGCAGGACTGACATATGAGGAGAGACTGGATCGACTGGGCCTGTATTCACTGGAGTTTAGAAGGATGAGAGGGGATCACATAGAAACATATAAAATTCTGTCAGGACTGTGCAGGTTAGATGCAGGAAGAATGTTCCCAATGTTGGGAAAGTCCAGAACCAGGGGACATATTCTAAGGATAAGGGGTAGCCATTTAGGACCGAGATGAGGAGAAACTTCTTCACTCAGAGAGTTGTTAACCTGTGGAATTCTCTACCGCAGAGAGTTGTTGATGCCATTGGATATATTCAAGAGGGAGTTAGATATGACCCTTACAGCAAAAGGGATCAAGGGGTATGGAGAGAAAGCAGGAAAGGGGTACTGAGGTGAATGATCAGCCATGATCTTATTGAATGGTGGTGCAGGCTCCAAGGTCTGATATGGCCTACTCCTGCACCTATTTTCTATGTTTCCTCCTTCCCGCAGGGCCTCTATCCCTGGCATTCATGCTGGTCTCATGAACTCGCTGTTGGTCCGTGCTACGGCACTCCTGGGCCACGACCCTGCTGCTGTCCTCCGACCTCCCGCTGCCCTCCGACCTCCCGCTGCCCTCCGACCTCCCGCTGCCGTCCGACCTCCCGCTGCCGTCCGACCTCCCACTGCCCTCCGACCTCCCGCTGCCTTCCGACCTCCCGCTGCCTTCCGACCTCCCGCTGCCCTCCGACCTCCCGCTGCCGTCCGACCTCCCGCTGCCGTCCGACCTCCCGCTGCCTTCCGACCTCCCGCTGCCCTCCGACATTCCGTTGCCCTCTGTCCCCTGCCCGCTGGGTCTCGCTTAGGGTGGCGATGTCTATGTCGAATTACAATACGCAGACAACGGCTGCGTTTGCGCACACTCAGGGGCTGAACTCCAAGCCATCGTCAACACCTTCACCGAGGCAAATAAAACCATAGGCCTTACACTAAACATCCGTAAAACAAAGGTCCTCTACAACCTGTCCCCGCCACACAGCACTGACCCCCCCAGGTTATCAAAATCAACGACGAGGCCTTGGACAATGTGGACCATTTTCCATACCTCGGGAGCCTATTATCAACAAAGGCAGACATCGACGACGACATCCAACACCACCTTCAGTGTGCAAGTGCAGCCTTCGGTCGCCTGAGGAAGAAAGTGTTTGAAGACCAGGACCTCAAATGTGGCACCAAGCTCAAGGTCTATAGAGCAGTGGTGATACCCGCCCTCCTATATGGCTCAGAAACATGGACCATATACAGCAGACATCTCAAAACGCTGGAGAAGTACCACCGTGCTGTCTCCGCAAGATCCTGCAAATCCACTGGCAGGATAGGCGCACCAATGTCAGTGTTCTCGCTCAGACCAACATCTCCAGCATCGAAGCATTGACCATGCTCGATCAGCTCCGTTGGGAGGGCCACATTGTCCACATGCCTGACACGAGACTCCCAAAACAAGCGCTCTACTCTGAGCTCCAACACAGCAAGCGAGCCCCAGGTGGGCAGAGGAAATGCTTCGAGGACACCCTCAAAGCCTCCTTGGAAAAAATGTAACATCCCCACCGACACCTGGGAATCCCTGGTCCAAGACTGGCCAAAGTGGAGGAAAAGCATCCGGGAAGGTGCTGAACACCTCGAGTTTCTTCGCCGAGAGCAAGCTGAAGATAAGCGCAGACTGAGGAAGGAGTGCACGGCAACCCAAGCCCCACCCACCCACCCGTTCTTTCACCACTGTCTGCCCCATCTGTGACAGAGACTGTAGGTCCCGCATTGGACTCTTCACTCACCTGAGAACTCAGATTTGGAGTGGAAGCAAGTTATCCTCGACCCCGAGCGACTGCCTATGATGATGATGAAAGCCGTAAGAGAAAAATCATGGGTAAGGATAGAGGCATACATTAAGTACATGGACTGCAGGGAAGAGCATGATCATCAAAATATAAAGAGATTAGGAGAGAAGTGAACAAAAACAATTAGAAAGACAAAGAGGAACCATGACATTAAATTATCAAGGAACATAAAACAAAATAGTAAAATATTTTGCAGGCCCATCAATAAAAAAGGAAGGTGGGGATGGGAATAGGACCACGGAGGGATGGACAGGATAATACCACAGGCAGTTATCGAGAGATGGCAGAGATATTAAATCATTACTTTGCTTCAGTATTTATAAGTGTTTTAGAACAAGTGGACACGACATTGGATGATGGGATTAGCAATAAAATAACTGCATTTAAAATAAAAAGAGGAGATATATTAAATGAACTAATCAAACTCAAAGAGGAAAGAATCCGTGGTCTGGATGGATTGCATCCACGCATTTTAAAAGACTCTTGGGAAGAGATAGCAGAGGCATGACTATACATTTAATACTTCATTGGAAAAAGGTGCTGTGCTAGAGGACTGGTGGATAGCTAATGTAATACTTACATTTAAGATAGAACATGTCCAGGGAATTATAGGCCAGTCAGCTTAACTTCGGTGGTAGGAAAAATAACGGAATCCCCAGTAAAGGAGAAAATAGAAGACAATCTAGAAGCCAAAAATATAATAATGAATAGTCACCATGGATTTCAAAAGGGAAAGTCTTGTTTGACGAACCTCATTGAATTTTTTGTGGAGCTAACCGAGAGAGAGAATATAAAAGGGTAATGCAGTCGATGTAATTTTTCTAGAT
This sequence comes from Pristiophorus japonicus, assembly GCF_044704955.1. Classification (NCBI taxonomy): domain Eukaryota; kingdom Metazoa; phylum Chordata; class Chondrichthyes; family Pristiophoridae; genus Pristiophorus; species Pristiophorus japonicus. Next base: position 148,530,919 of record NC_091987.1, on the reverse strand, counting down.
TTTCAAAAGGCCTTCGATAAGGTACCACATAATAGATTAATGAATAAGGTCAGATAGCCAGGGGACAAGTAGCAGAATGGATAGCTAGCTGGCTAAATAGCTGTTTAGTGTGTGTAGTGGGAGTCAGTATTTTTGCTGGGTAATTTAAGGGTAACTAGTGGGTTGTTAGGGCAGCTCGTTCAAACGGAATGCAACACCTGTGCCATGTGGGAATTCCTGGATGTTTCCCGCAACGGGGATGACCACATGTGCAGGAAGTGTCTCCAGCTCCTCCAACTCGAGCGCCAAGTCTCGGAGCTTGAGCGAGGACTGGAGGCACTGAGGAGCATCCGAGAGAATGAGAGGTACGTGGATAGCACATTTCAGGCGTTGGTCACCCCACAGATTAAAAGGGTACAGGAGGATAGGGAATGGGTGACCGTCGCACACAAGAGTATGGCGAGGCAGGTAGTGCAGGAGTCCCTGAGGCTATCCCGCTCTTCAACCGGTACTCTATTCTGACTACTGGCGAGGGCGGTGATGCCTCTGGGGAGTGCAGCCAGGGCCAAGTCCACAGCACCGTGGGTGGCTCAGCTGCACAGGCGGGGTGGAAGAAGACGGGAAGGGCTATAGTGATAGGAAATTCAATAGTTGACGGAGCAGATAGGCGCTTCTGCGGCAGCAAAAGTGACATCAAGATGGTGTGTTGCCTCCCTGGTGCAAGGGTCAATGATGTCACTGAGCGACTGCAAGGCATTCTGGGGAGGGAAGGGGAACAGCCAGTGGTTGTGGTCCACATTGGTACCAACGACATAGGTAGAAAGAGGGGTGAGGTCCTGAAAGCGGAGTTTAAGGAGATTGGAGTAAGATTGAAAGCCAGGACCTCAAAGGTGGTAATCTCGGGATTACTGCCAGTGCCACATACTAGCGAGGGTAGAAATAGGAAGGCTAGTCAGATAAATACGTGGCTGGGGCATTGGTGTAGGAGAGAGGGCTTTAGTTTCCTGAACAATTGGGACTGCTTCTGGGGTAGGTGGGACCTGTACAAGTCGGACAGGTTACACCTCAACAGAGACGGGACCAATATTCTCGCGGGTGGTTTTGATAGTGTGGTTGGGAAGGCTTTAAACTAGCTTGGCAGGGGGATAGGAACCCAGAAGAGGGCTCTGAGCTAGTTAGAGTGGGTGAGAGCTCAGATGAACAGAACTCCAAGAAAGAATGCAAAAGGCAGGAGGCAACAGAGCAGAGTAGCACTGGGGTAAGTGTAAACCACAACGTGATAGGAAGGGACAATATGTATGAATATAAAGGGGCTGCAGGAGGGGTCAAAACTAAAAATCATGGTTTAAAAACTAGTATTAAAACACTTTACCTAAACGCATGCAGCATTCGAAATAAAGTAAATGAGTTGATGGCACAAATCATTGCAAATGGGTATGATTTGGTGGCCATTACAGAAACGTGGTTGCAGGGGGGCCAAGACTGGGAATTAAACATACAGAGGTATCTGACAATTTGGAAAGATAGACAAGAAGGGAAAGGAGAAGGGGTAGCTCTGTTAATAAAGGATGATATCAGGGCAGTTGTGAGAGACGATATTGGCTCTAATGAACAAAATGTTGAATCATTGTGGGTGGAGATTAGAGATAGTAAGGGAAAAAATTCACTAGTGGGCGTAGTTTATAGGCCCACAAATAATAACTTCACGGTGGGGCGGACAATAATCAAGGGAATAATGGAGGCATATGAAAAAGAAACGGCAGTAATCATGGGGGAATTTAATCTACATACCGATTGGTCAAATCAAATCGCATGGGGTAGCCTTGAGGGGGAATTTATAGAATGCATATGGGATTGTTTCTTAGAACAGTATGTTACAGAACCTATAAGGGAGCAAGCTATCTTAGATATGGTCCTGTGTAATGAGACAGGAATAATAAACGATCTTCTAGTAAAAGATCCTCTCAGAATGAGTGATCACAGTATGGTTGAATTTGTAATACAGATTGAGGGTGAGGAAGTAGTGTCTCAAATGAGCGTACTATGCTTAAACAAAGGGGACTACAGTGGGATGAGGGCAGAGTTGGCTAAAGTAGACTGGGAACACAGACTAAACGGTGGCACAATTGAGGAACAGTGGAGGACTTTTAAGGAGCTCTTTCATAGTGCTCAACAAAAATATATTCCAGTGAAAAAGAAGGACGGTAAGAGAAGGGTTAAGCAGCCGTGGATAACCAAGGAAATAAAGGAAAATATCAAATTAAAAACCAATGCGTATAAGGTGGCCAAGGTTAGTGGGAAACTAGAAGATTGGGAAAATTTTAAACGACAGCAAAGAATGACTAAGAAAGCAATAAAGAAAGGAAAGATAGATTACGAAAGTAAACTTGCGCAAAACATAAAAACAGATAGTAAAATCTTTTACTGATATATAAAATGGAAAAGAGTGACTAAAGTAAATGTTGGTCCCTTAAAAGATGAGAAGGGGGATTTAATAATGGGAAATGTGAAAATGGCTGAGACCTTAAACAATTATTTTGCTTCGGTCTTCACAGCGGAAGACACAAAAACCATGCCAAAAATTGCTGGTCACGGGAATGTGGGAAGGGAGGACCTTGAGACAATCATTATCACTAGGGAGGTAGTGCTGAACAGGCTAATGGGACTCAACAAGTCCCCTGGTCCTGATGAAATGCATCCCAGGGTATTAAAAGAGATGGCGGAAGTTATACAGATACATTCGTTATAATCTACCAAAATTCTCTGGACTCTGGGGAGGTACCAGTGGATTGGAAAGCAGCTAATGTAACGCCTCTGTTTAAAAAAGGGGGCAGACAAAAGGCAGGTAACTATAGGCCGGTTAGTTTAACATCTGTAGTGGGGAAAATGCTTGAAGCTATCATTAAGGAAGAAATAGTGGGACATCGAGATAGGAATAGTGCAATCAAGCAGACGCAACATGGATTCATGAAGGGGAAATCATGTTTAACTAATTTACTGGAATTCTTTGAGGATATAACGAGCATGGTGGATAGAGGTGTACCGATGGATATGGTGTATTTGGATTTCCAAAAGGCATTCGATAAGGTGCCACACAAAAGGTTACTGCAGAAGATAAAGGTACGCGGAGTTAGAGGAAATGTATTAGCATTGATAGAGAATTGACTAACTAACAGAAAGCAGAGAGTCAGGATAAATTAGTTCTTTTCAGGTTGGCAATCGGTGGTTAGTGGTGTGCCACAGGGATCGGTGCTGGGACCACAACTGATTACAATATACATAGATGACCGAGAAGAGGGGACGGAGTGTTGCAGATGACTCAACGATTAGTGGGAAAGCAGGTTGTGTGGAGGACACAGAGAGGCTGCAAAGAGATTTAGATAGGTTAAGCGAATGGGCTAAGGTTTGGCAGATGGAATACAATGTCGGAAATGTGAGTAAAAGGGACTATTATTTGAATGGGGAGAAATTACAACATGCTGCGGTGCAGTGGGACCTGGGGGTTCTTGTGCATGAATCCCAAAAAGTTAGTTTGCAGGTGCAGCAGGTGATCAGGAAGGCGAATGGAATGTTGACCTTCATTGCGAGAGGGATGGAGTACAAAAGCAGGGAGGTCCTGCTGCAACTGTACAGGGTATTGGTGAGGCCGCACCTGGAGTACTGCATGCAGTTTTGGTCACCTTACATAAGGAAGGATATACTGGCTTTGGAGGGGGTACAGAGACAATTCACTAGGCTGATTCCGGAGATGAGGGGGTTACCTTATGATGATAGATTGAGTAGACTGGGTCTTTACTCGTTGGAGTTCAGAAGGATGAGGGGTGATCTTATAGAAACATTTAAAATAATGAAAGGGATAGGCAAGATAGAGGTAGAGCGGTTGTTTCCATTGGTCGGGGAGACTAGAACTAGGAGGCACAGCCTCAAAATATGGGGGAGCCAATTTAAAACCGAGTTGAGAAGGAATTTCTTCTCCCAGAGGGTTATGAATCTGTGGAATTCTCTGCCCAAGAAAGCAGTTGAGGCTAGCTCATTGAATGTATTCAAATCCCAGATAGATAGATTTTTAACCAATTAGGGAATTAAGGGTTATGGGGAGCGGGCGGGTAAGTGGAGCTGAGTCCACGGCCAGATCAGCCATGATCTTGTTGAATGGCGGAGCAGGCTCGAGGGACTAGATGGCCTACTCCTGTTCCTAATTCTTACTATGTGCTGGCTTCAAGACAAAAATCAAAGAGTAGAGATAAAGGGTAGCTATTCACAGAGGCAGAAGGTGGGTAGTGGTGTTACACAAGGATCAGTGCTGGGACCATCTTTGTTCACTATTTATATTAACAATTTAAACTTTGGAATCAAAAACACAATTTCTATATTTGTGGATAACACCAAATTGCGGGGGATAGTCAATACTGAGGAGGACCAACAAGTTACAGAAAGACATTAATAAACTTGCAGAATGGCAAATGAAATTCAACACAGATAAATGTGAGGCATTACATTTTGGGAGGAAGAATAGGGAGGTCACATAACTTGGACAATCTGGGTGGGGTAGAGGAGCAAAGAGATCTCGGAGTGCAAATACACAAATCATTTAGAGCAGCGACAGGTTAACAAGGCCATAAAAAAACCAAACCAGGCACTAGGGTTCATTTCTAGAGGGATAACATTGAAAAGTAGGGAAGTTATGCTAAACCTGTATTGAACCTCGGTTAGACCGCACGTTGAGCACTGTGTACAATTCTGGTTGCCATATTATCAAAAGAATATAGAGGCACTGGAGAGGGTGCAGAGACGATTTACAAGGATGATGCCAGAAATACGAGGGTATACCTATCAGGAAAGGATGAACATGCTGGGTCTCTCTTCATTTGAAAATAGAAGGTGACCTAACTGAGCTCTTTAAAACTATGAGAGGTTTTGATAGAGTAGATACAGAGAGAGTGTTTGCATTTGTGGGGAAGAGCATAACTAGAGGCCATCAATATAAGATAGTCACAGGGAAATCATATAGGGAATTCAGAAGATACTTCTTCACCCAGAGAGAGGTGATAATTTGGAATTTGCTACCACATGGAGTAGTTGAGGCAAATGCTATAGATGCATTTAAAGGGAGGCTGGATAAACATTCGAGGTATTGCTTTTTAATCTCTTTCCGAGCTTCCTAAAACCTGCCTGCAGGACCTTATCCCTCTTTCTACCTGTGCTGTTCATACCGATATGGACCACGCCCTCTGGCTTTTCACCTTCCCCCTCAGAATGTTCTGCAGCCGCTCAGTGACATCCTTGACCCTGGTACCAGGGAGGCAACATACCATCCTGGAATCACATCTCCGGCACCAGGAACGCCTGTCTGTGCCCCTAACTATTGAATCCCCTGTCACTATTGCATTCCTGGTCTTCCTCCTGCCCGCCCTCCCCTCGCCCCCGCCATACAGCTGAGCCACCCATGGTGCCATGGACGGCTCTCGCTGTACTCCCCAGAGGAATATTCAGTTGAATATTGGTTGGAGAGCGAGATGCACTCGAGACTCCTGTACCTGGTCCTGTACCTGGTCCTCCTTCTCTGTCTGGCAGTCATCAATTCCCTCTCCGCCTGCACACCCTTACACTGTGGAGTGACTGTTATATATGTAAACCTGTAAATACTTTGTTTAACCACCAGATGGCTCATCCCCTGGAGTCGCAAGGGATCCCACAATCCCTTGGGAGCACCTGAACATAACGAGGCCTCTCAGGCTGGAGAGCCACCCTGGAGACCTGTAATAAAGGACTATGGTCACACATTACTTTGAGCTTACAGTATCTGGTCAGATTCTTTATTCAAGACATACAACTGGCGACGAAATAAAATGACGAATCCCAGTGCAACAATGCAGAGAACCGTGGGCATCCTGGAGAAATTTTCGGAGGGAGATGATTGGGAAACCTTTGTGGAGCGACTCAACCAATACTTCGTGGCCAACGAGCTGGAAGGAGAAGTGAACGCTGCCAAACGAAGGCCGATCCTCCTCACCGTTTGCGGGGCACCAACGTATGGCCTCATGAAAAATCTTCTCGCTCCAGCGAAACCCACAGAGAAGTCGTATGATGATTTGAGCACAATGGTCCGGAAGCATCTAAAGCCGAAGGAAAGCGTTCTGATGGCAAGGTACCGGTTCTACACGTACAAGAAGTCTGAAGGCCAGAAAGTGGCGAGCTATGTCGCCGAGCTAAGGCGCCTTGCAGGACATTGCGAATTTGAAGGATACTTGAAGCACAAGCTCAGGGACTTCTTTGTACTTGGCATTGGCCATAAAGTAATACTTCGCAAACCTTTGACTGTAGAGACCCCAACCTTGAGTAAAGCCATAGCGATAGCCTAAGCATTCATCGCTACTAGTGACAATACCAAACAAATCTCTCAGCACACGAGTGCTGCTGCAAGTACTGTGAACAAAGTAAAGTTGTTTTCGAAACGTAACATACAGGGCAGGACTCACATGCCTGCAGTTGCATGTCCGTAGATGTCTCAGAGTCCACCATCAAGAGTGGTGAATGCAAGGCCATTAACATCTTGTTTGCGCTGCAGAGGTGATCATCGTTTCCATTTATGCCGCTTCAAAGGATACGTTTGCAAGGGCTGTGGAACATTGAGACACCTCCAACGTATGTGCAAGCGAGCTGCAAACCCTGCTAATCCTGCAAACCAACATGTTGCAGAGGAGGACAGATCCACGGCGGATCTCGACGAACTAGAGCCTCAGACTGAGGAGACAGAGGTATATGGGGTGCACACATTTACCACAAAGTGTCCCCCGATAATGCTGAAGGTTGAATTAAATGGACTCCCGGTGTCAATTGATTTGGACACGGGCGTGAGCCAGTCCATAATGAGCAAAACGACTTTCGATAAATTGTGGTGCAGCAAGGCCTCATCATCATCATCATAGGCAGTCCCTCGGAATCGAAGAGGACTTGCTTCCACTCCCAAAGTGAGTTCTTTGATGGTTGAACAGTCCGATACGAGAGCCACAGACCCTGTTACAGGTGGGACAGACATTCGTCGAGGGAGGGGTCGGTGGGGCTGGTTTGCTGCGCACTCCTTCCGCTGCCTGCGCTTGGCTTCTTGATGCTCTTTGTGTTGAGACTCCCGGATGCACTTTCTCCACCTCGGGCAGTCTTCGGCCAGGGTCTCCCAGGTGTCAGTGATGATGTCGCACTTTACCAGGGAGGCTTTGAGGGTGTCCTTATAATGTTTCCGCAGTCCTCCTTTTGCTCGTTTACCATGAAGGAGCTCCGCATAAAGCATTTGGTTAGGGAGTCTCGTATCTGGCATGCGAACTATGTGGCCTGCCCAGCAAAGCTGATCGAGTGTGGTCAGTGCTTCATTACTGAGGATGTTAGCCTGATCAAGGACACTGATGTTGGTGCGCCTGTCTTCCCAAGAGATTTGCAGGATCTTGCGGAGACATCGTCGGTGATATATTTCCAGTGACTTGAGGTGTCTTCTAAACATCGTGCATGCCTCAGATCCATACAAGAGGGCGGGTATTACTACAGCCCTGTAGACCATGAGCTTGGTGGTAGATTTGAGGGCCTGGTCTTCAAACACTCTTTTCCTCAGACGGCCAAAGGCTGTACTTGCGCACTGGAGGCGATGTTGAATCTCCGCATCAATGTCTGCCTTTGTTGATAAGAGGCTCCCAAAATATGGGAAATGGTCCCGTTGTCCAGGGCAGCGCCGTGGATCTTGATGACTGGAGGGCAGTGCTGTGCGGCGGTGACATAGGCTGGTGGAGGACCTTTGTCTTACGGATGTTAAGCGTAAGGTCCATGCTTTCATATGCCTCAGTGAATACATTGACTATATCCTGGAGTTCAACCTCTGAATGTGCGCAGAAGCAGGCTTGTCCGTATACTGCAGCTCAACGACAGAGGTTGGGGTAATCTTGGACCTGGCTGGAGGCGGCTAAGGTTAAACAGCTTCCCACTGGTTCTGTAGTTTAATTCCACTCCAGCGGGGAGCTTGTTGATTGTGAGGTGGAGCATGGCAACGAGGAAGATTGAGAAGAGGGTTGGAGCGATGACGCAGCCCTGTTTGACCCCGGTCCGGACATGGATTGGGTCTGTAATGGATACATTGGTAAGGATCACGGCCTGCATGTCATCGTGAAGCAGACGAAGGATGTTTACAAACTTTTGGGGGCATCTGAAACGGAGGAGGATGCTCCATAGACCCTCACAGTTGACAGTGTCAAAGGCCTTTGTAAGATCGAAAAAGGCCATGCATAAGGGCTGGCGCTGCTCCCTGCATTTTTCCTGCAACTGTCGCGCTGCAAAGATCATGACTCGAGTGTTCTCGATTCCATCCCGCAGCATGCGACCCGCCACCAACTCAGTGAAACCCCAACGTTGCACGAGGTAGGCAAAGCCATAAAACAGCTCAAGAATAACAAGGCTACGGATGCGGATGGAATCCCTGCTGAGGCGCTAAAGTATGGCGGAGAGCCGTTATTGGCGCGGACACATGACCTCATCTCTCTCATCTGGTGGGAAGAGAGCATGCCGGGAGAGCTCAGAGATGCAGTGATTGTGACCATTTTTTAAAAAGGGGACAAGTTCGACTGCGGCAACTACAGAGAAATCTCCCTGCTATCAGCCACTGGGAAAGTTGTCGCTCGAGTTCTCCTCAATCGTCTTCTCCCTGTGGCCGAGGAGCTCCTCCTGGAATCACAATGCGGATTTCGTCCCCTACGGGGCACAACAGACATGATCTTTGCAGTGCGACAGTTGCAGGAAAAAGCAAGGCCTCAAGGCCAGTCCTGACTCCCATTCGCACTAAACTGAGAACGTACACAAAGGAACTGATTCCCGTAATTGACAGTGCCACCGTAAAGGTCTCCTACGATGGAGTGGTGCACAATTTACCACTCTGGGTGGTACTGGGCAATGGCTCCACGCTGTTCGGCAGGAGTTGTCTGGGAAAGATACGCTGGAACGACGTCCGAGCGCTCTCGTTAGTTGGCGACACTTCATGTGCCCAGGTCCTAAACAAGTTCCTCTCATTGTTCACACCAGACATCAGGAAGTTCCAAAGAGCAAAAGTGCAGATCCACTTGATTCCCGGGGCGCGACCCATCCATCACAAGGCGAGAGCGGTACCATACATGATGAGAGAGAGGGTGAAGATCAAGCTGGACCGGCTGCAACGAGAGGGCATCATTTCACTCATCAAATTCAACGAGTTGGCCAGTCCGATTGTTCCAGTCCTCAGAATCTGTGGTGATTACAAAGTAACTATCAATCGTTTCTCCCTACAGGATCAATACCCGCTACCAAAAGCAGACGACCTATTTGCGATAGTGGCGGGAGGAAAAACGTTCACGAAGCTGGACTTGACCTCGGCCTACATGACACAGGAGCTGGAGGACTCATCAAAGGGCCTCACCTGTATCAACACGCACAAAGGTCTCTTCATTTATAACAGATGCCCGTTTGGGATTCGATCAGCCACAGCGATATTCCAGAGGAACATGGAAAGCTTGCTGAAATCGGTCCCGGGCACCGTGGTCTTCCAGGACGACATCTTGGTTACAGGTCGGGACACCGTCGAGCACCTGCAGAACCTGGAGGAGGTTCTTAGTCGGCTTAATCGTGTGGGGCTCAGGTTAAAACGCTCGAAGTGCGTTTTCCTGGCACCTGAAATGGAGTTCCTGGGGAGAAGAATCACGGCGGACAGCATCAGGCCCACCGATTCGAAGATGGAGGCAATCAAGAATGCACCAAGACCACACAACGTGACGGAGCTGCAGTCGTTTCTAGGATTCCTGAACTTCTTACCGGGTCTTAGCACACTGCTGGAACCACTGCACTCTTTACTGCATAAAGGAGAAGAATGGTATGGGGTAAAAGCCAAGAAAATGCCTTTGAGAAAGCTAGGAAACTGCTTTGCTCAAACAAATTGTTTGTGTTGTATGATCCATGTAAGCGTTTGGTACTAGCATGTGATGCTTCATCATACGGTGTCGGGTGTGTATTGCAACAAGCTAATGAATCTGGGAAATTGCAACGTCTGTCTAAGGCTGAGAAGGCCTACAGCAAATCAAAAAAGAAGCGTTAGCGTGTATTTATGGGGTAAAGAAAATGCATTAATATCTGTTTGGGCTCAAATTTGAATTGGAAACCGAAGATAAGCCACTTATATCCATCTTTTCTGAAAGTAAGGGGATAAATACGAATGCATCGGCCTGCATCCACAGAAAACTGTGCCGATGCTCTCAGTAGGCTGCCATTGCCCACCACAGGGGTGGAGGTGGCACAGCCCACAGATTTAGTTATGGTAATGGAGGCATTCAAGAGTGAGCAATCACCTGTACCGCCCGACAGATTAGAACCTGGACGAGCCATGATCCCTTACTGTAAAGTCCTTACACAATACCACAAATCCACACGAGGCACATTCTATGGACAAGATCACTCTGTGACCTGCACCTTTATTCACAGGACCAAGAAGTGATGACCCTGCGTGGGACCTCCCTTTATATGCCTGGATGACCAGGTGAGGAGTGTCTCCCACAAGTTCACCCCCTATGGTCAATGTGTGCATTTCTCAAGTATATACAGTATTGCAGTGTTGTTACATGAAGGTTACATACATGATACTTACTGTCCCTAGTAAAAAAAGCTGTGTGCTCCACGGGAGTTGGTCTAGTGTCCCGTTAGAGTTGCAAGGAGAAATAAAGCCATACCAGTGGCGCAGAGATAAAATATCCTTACAGGCGGACTGCCTCCTATAGGGTAATCGGGTAGTAGTGCCAAAAAAGGGCAGGGACACTTTCATCAGTGACCTCCACAGTACCCACCCAGGCATTGTAATGATGAAAGCGATAGCCAGATCCCACGTGTGGTGGCCTGGTATCGATGCAGACTTAGAGTCCTACGTGCATGAATGTAACACATGTTAAGCAATGCACCCAGGGAGGCACCACTAACTTTATGGCCCTGGCCCTCCAAACCGTGGTCTACGGTCCATGTCGACTATGCAGGCCCATTCTTGGGAAAAATGTTCCTTGTGGTTGTAGATGCATACTCCAAATGAATTGAATGTGAGATAACGTCGGCAAGCACGTCCGCTGCCACCATTGAAAGCCTGCGGGCCATGTTTGCCACGCACGGCCTGCCCGATGTCCTTGTGAGTGACAATGGGCCGTGCTTCATCAGTGCCGAGTTCAAAGAGTTCATGACCTGCAATGGGATCAAACATGTCACATCTGCCCCGTTTAAACCAGCGTCCAATTGTCAGGCAGAGCGAGCAGTGCAATCAAGCAGAGCTTGAAACATAGAAACATAGAAAATAGGTGCAGGAGTAGGCCATTCAGCCCTTCGAGCCTGCACCACCATTCAATAAAATCATGGCTGATCATTCACCCGAGTACCCCTTTCCTGTTTTCTCTCCATACCCCTTGATCCCTTTAGCTGTAAGGGCCATATCTAACTCCGTCTTGAATATATCCAACGAACTAGCATCAACAACTCTCTGCAGTAGAGAATCCACAGGTTAACAACTCTCTGAGTGAAGAAGTTTCTCCTCATCTCAGTCCTAAATGGCTTACCCCTTATCCTTAGACTGTGTCCCCTCGTTCTGGACTTCCCCAACATCGGGAACATTCTTCCTGCATCTAACCTGTCGAGTCCTGTCAGAATTTTATATGTTTTTATGAGATCCCCTCTCATCCTTCTAAACTTCAGTGAATACAGGCCCAGTCGATCCAGTCTCTCCTCATATGTCAGTCCTACCATCCCGGGAATCAGTCTGGTGAACCTTCGCTGCAATAGCAAGAATGTCCTTCCTCAGATTAGGAGACCAAAACTGAACGCAATATTCCAGGTAAGGCCTCACCAAGGCCCTGTACAACTGCAGTAAGACCTCCCTGCTCCTATACTCAAATCCCCTAGCTATGAAGGCCAACATAGCATTTGCCTTCTTCACCGCCTGCTGTACCTGCATGCCAACTTTCAATGACTAATGTACCATGACACCCAGGTCTCATTGCACCTCCCCTTTTCCTAAACTGCCGCCATTCAGATAATAATCTGCCTTCGTGTTTTTGCCACCAAAGTAGATAACTCACATTTATCCACATTATACTGCATCTGCCATGCATTTGCCCACTCACCTAACCTGTCCAAGTCACCCTGCAGCCTCGTAGCATCCTCCTCACAGCTCACACCGCCACCCAGCTTAGTGTCATCTGCAAACTTGGAGATATTGCACTCAATTCCTTCATCCAAATCATGATGTATATTGTAAATAGCTGGGGTCCCAGCACTGAGCACTGCGGCACCCCACTAGTCACTGCCTGCCATTCTGAAAAGGACCCGTTTATACCGATTCTCTGCTTTCTGTCTGCCAACCACTTCTCAATCCACATCAGTACATTGCCCTCAATTCCATGTGCTTTAATTTTGCACACCAATCTCTTGTGTGGGACCTTGTCAAAAGCCTTTTGAAAGTCCAAATACACCACATCTACTGGTTACATACTCAAAAAATTCTAGAAGATTTGTCAAGCATGATTTCTCTTTCATAAATCCATGCTGACTTGGACCGATCCTGTCACTGCTTTCCAAATGTGCTGCTATTTCATCTTTAATAATTAATTCCCCACTACTGATGTCAGGCTAACCGGTCTATAATTACCTGTTTTCTCTCGCTCCTTTTTTAAAAAGTGGTGTTACATTAGCTACCCTCCAGTCCATAGGAACTCATCCAGAGATGATAGACTGTTGGAAAATGATCACCAATGCACCCACTATTTCTAGGGCCACTTCCTTAAGTACTCTGGGATGCAGACTATCAGGCCCTGGGGATTTATCGGCCTTCAATCCCATCAATTTCCCTAACACAATTTCCCGACTAATAAGGATTTCCTTCAGTTCCTCTTTCTCACTAGACCCTCGGTCCCCTAGTATTTCCGGAAGGTTATTTGTGTCTTCCTTCGTGAAGACAGAACCGAAGTATTTGCTAAACTGGTTTGCCATTTCTTTGTTCCCCATTATACATTCACCTGATTTTGGCTGCAAGGGACCTATGTCTGTCTTCACTAATCTTCTTCTCTGTAAAAGCTTCTCTAGATATGTGAAGTCAGTTTTTATGATCCCAGCTAGCTTCCTCTCATACTCTATTTTCCCCCTCCTAATTAAACCTTTTGTCCTCCTCTGCTGAATTCTAAATTTCTGCCAGTCCCCAGGTTTGTTGCTTTTTCTGGCCAATTTACATGCCTCTTCCTTGGATTTAACACTATTCTTAAGTTCCCTTGTTAGCCACGGTTGAGCCAACTTCCCCGTTTTATTTTTGCTCTAGACAGGGATGTACAATTGCTGAAGTTCATCCATGTGATCTTTAAATGTTTGCCATTGCCTAGCCACCATCAACCTTTTTAAGTATCATTTGCCGGTCTATTCTAGCCAATTCACGTCTCATACCATCAAAGTTACCTTTCCTTAAGTTCAGAACCCTAGTCTCTGAATTAACTGTGTCACTCTCCATCTTAATAAAGAATTCTACCATATTATGGTCATTCTTCCCCAAGGGGCCTCGCACAACAAGATTGCTAATTAGTCTTTTCTTGTTACACATCACCCAGTCTAGGATGGCCAGCCCTCTAGTTGGTTCCTCGACATATTGGTCTAGAAAACCATCCCTAATACACTCCAGGAAATCCTCCTCCACCATATTGCCAGCAGTTTGGTTAGCCCAATCTATATGTAGATTAAAGTCACCCATGATAACTGCTATACCTTTATTACACGCATCCCTAATTTCTTGTTTGATGATGTCTCCATCTCACTACCACTATTTGGTGGTCTGTACACAACTACCACTAGCGTTTTCTGCCCTTTGGTATTCCGCAGCTCCACCCATACAGATTCCACATCATCCAAGCCAATGTCCTTCCTTACTATTGCGTTAATTTCCTCTTTAACCAGCAATGCTACCCCACCTCCTTTTGCTTTCTGTCTACTTCCTGAATGTTGAATACCCCTGGATGTTGATTTCCCAGCCTTGGTTACCCAGGAGCCATGTCTCCGTGATGCCAATTATATCATATTCATTAATAATTAATTCATCCACCTTATTACGAATATTCCTCGCATTGAGGCACAGAGCCTTCAGGCTTGTCTTTTTAACACACTTTGCCTTTTTGGAATTTGGCTGCAATGCAGCCCTTTTTGATTTTTGCCTTGGTTTTCTCTGCCCTCCACTTTACTTTTCTTCTTTCTATCTTTTGCTTCTGCCCCCATTCTACTTCCCTCTGTCTTCCCATCCCCCTGCCATATTAGTTTAAACCCTCTCCAACAGCACTAGCAAACACTCCCCCTCGGACAATGGTTCTGGTTTTGCCCAGCTGCAGACCGTCCGGTTTGTACTGATCCCACCTCCCCCAGAACCGGTTCCAATGTCCCAGGAATTTGAATCCCTCCCTTCTGCACCACTCCCTAAGCCACACATTCATCTGAGCTATCCTGCAGTTCGTACTCTGACCACCACGTGGCACTGGTAGCAATCCTGAGATTACTACCTTTGAGGTCCTACTTTTTAATTTAACTCCTAGCTCCCTAAATTCAGCTTGTAGGACCTCATCCCATTTTTTACCTATATTGTTGGTACCCATATGTACCACGACAACTAGCTTTTCACACTCCCCCTCCAAAATGTCCTGCAGCCGCTCCGAGACATCCTTGAAGAGGGAAACTGAAGGCTCGCTGCAGACTCGCCTATCTGGAGTCCTGCTTAGTTACCGCACAAGACCCCACTCGCTCACTGGGATTCCCCCCGCTGAGCTGCTCGTGCAAAGGGCACTTAAGACAAGGCTCTCGTTAGTCCACCCTGATCTCCATGAACAGGTAGCGAGCAGGCGGCTTCAACAGAATACATATCATGATCGTGCAAATGTGTCACGCAAAATCGAGATTAATTACCCTGTATTTGTGTTGAACTATGGACAAGGTCCCAAGTAGCTTCCCTGCACTGTCGTGGACAAAGAGGGGAGTAGGGTGTCTCTGGTCAAACTTTCAAATGGACTCACCTGCAAAAAACACTTGGACCAAACCAAACTCAGATTTACAGACTATCCAGAACAATCCACAATAGACGCTACCTTTTTCGACTCCCCAACACACACACACAAGTGGCGACCGACCCAGCGGTTGACCACGAAGCAGAACCCATCACCTGCGGCAGCCCAGCTCACCACACCCAGCAGCCCTGCAAGGCTGGATGTGCAACAGCCCAGCGAGGGCCCAACAAACGACTCCCCAAAACCAGCACTTGCACCAAGTCGATCAACCAGGGAAAGGATCGACTCACATTGTAAATAGTTACACTATTGACTTTGGGGAGGGAGTGTTGTTATATATGTAAACCTGTAAGTACCTTGTTTAACCACCAGAGGGCTCATCCCCTGGAGTCCCAAGGGATTCTCAAGGAGGCCTCATGGGCTGGAGAGGCACTCTGGAGACCTGTAATAAAGGACTATGGTCACACATTACTTTGAGCTTACAGTATCTGGTCAGATTCGTTATTCAAGACATAACAGTCACCACCTCCTGAAAGGTGCTATCCACGTAGCTCTCAGCCTCATGGATGCACCGCTGTGATGCTTGCTGCTGTTCATGCTCCAAAACCTGGAGCTTGAGCTCCTGCAGTGGACCACACTTCCTGCACCTGTGGTTGTCCAAGACACAGCCGGGAGGTCACAGTGGCTCTGTACTCCAGGACAAAGGTCATTGTCTTCTGTCTGAACAGAGAGAAAGAGGAGTGTGCACGTGGCTTTGCCTGCTCCACTTTGAATGGGCTTCGGCCATTTTCAAACCTTATCCAATTTCTAGGCCTTCTTCTCTATGTCTACCCTAATGAACACCTTCATAATTGTAAAGAGCCAGGAATGCCTCCCTGGTGCCTAATTTCTGTGGGAATGTTTGCAGACTGAAGTCCAGGTTCACTCCTTTGGGGAAGGCCCAGGTAAGCCTGGAGTGATGTAAGTGGGTCATTGGCCCAGTGTTAATCATCTCACACCTTACTTCCTGTCATTGGCAGGCGGGGAGAAGCAACCACTTAATCTCCGTACGTCAGAAGGCGTCTATAAGACTGTTAAAAGAAACACGCGAGAAGCTGGTACAGTAATGGAAAGTTCAGATCAAATGAGCTCTAAGGAAAGGCCATTGGAATTCAGGGTAGAAGGCAGAATGAGAGAAGGAATTGGATTAAAAACTAGGAAACAAAGGGCATTTATGAGAGGTGTGGAGGTAGAGGGGACAATTTTGGGAGACAACAGTCCCTGGTGAGGCCTCGTATATACCAGTGGAACAATGTGGGGCAACTGGGAGGCAGTGTGGGTGGAGAGACAAGTGCGGTTGTTAAGTGTGTATAGAGAAAGTCAGACTGAACACTGTGAGCTCAAAGTAAAGTGTGACCATAGTCTTTTATTGCAGGTCTCCAATGTGCCCCCCCCAACCTGTGAAGCCTCCTTAAATACCTGTGCTCCCAAGGGATTATGGAATCCCTTGGGACTCCAGGGGATGAGCCCTCTGGTGGCTGTACTGATACATAACAACACTCGCCCACCAGTCCCTCCCCAAAGTCAATAGTGCAACTATTTACAAGGTGAGTCGATCTGCGGCCCTTCTTGCCCTGGTTGATCCGCTCGGTGTGAAAGCTGGTGTTGAATCATTTGTTGGGCCCTTGCTGGGCTACTGTGCAGCTGACCTTTCTGTGCTGCCTGGTGTGTTGGACCCTGCAGGGCTGCTGTGGATGATGGGTTCTGCTTCGTGGTCAACCGTGGTGTCGGATGCCACTGGTGTATGTTGGGGGATCAAAAAAGGTAGGGTCCAAGGTGGGTTGCTCAGGGTAGTCCGAGAATCTGAGTTTGATTTGGTCCAAGTGTTTCCGGGGAATGAGTCCATTTGAAAGTTTGACATGAAACATCCTGCTTCCCTCTTTGGCCACGACAGTGCCGGGTAGCCACTTGGGACCTTGTCCATAATTTAATACAAATACAGGATCATTGATTTCAATCTTGCGTGACACATTTGCACTATCATGGTGTGCACTTTGTTGAAGCCGCCTACTCTCTACCTGTTCATGTAGATCAGGATGAACTAACGAGAGCCTTGTCTTAAGTGCTCTTTTCATGAGCAGTGGGATCCCAGTGAGTGAGTGGGGTCTCGTGCGGTAGCTAAGCAGGACTCGGGATAGGCGAGTCTGCAATGAACCTTCAGTTACCCTCTTCAAGCTTTGCTTGATGGTTTGCACTGCTCTCTCTGCCTGACCATTGGACGCTGGTTTAAACGGGGCAGATATGACATGTTTGATCCCGTTACGGGTCATGAATTCTTTGAACTCAGCACTGGTAAAACATGGCCCGTTGTCGCTCACCAGCACATCGGGTAAGCCGTGAGTGGCAAACATAGCCTGCAGGCTTTCAGTAGTAGCAGCAGACGTGCTAGCCGACATTATCTCACATTCAATCCACTTGGAGTACGCATCTACAACCACAAGGAACATTTTACCCAAGAACGGGCCTGCATAGTCGACGTGTACCCTAGACCACCGTTTGGAGGGCCAAGACCATAACCTTAGCGGCGCCTCCCTGGGTACATTGCTTAACTGCGAGCATGTATTACATCTGTGAATGCAGGATTCTTAAGTCTGCATCGATACCGGGCCACCACACGTGGAATCTGGCTATCGCTTTCATCATCACGATGCCTGGGTGTGTACTGTGGAGGTCATTGATGAAGGTGTCTCTGCCCTTCTTGGGGACCACTACTCGATTGCCCCACAGAAGGCAGTCTGCCTGTATAGACATTTCACCTTTGCGCCGCTGGAACGGCTTTATCTCTTCCTGCATTTCCACTGGGACACTGGACCAGCTCCCGTGAAGCACACAGCTTTTGACTAGAGATAATAAGGGGTCCTGGCTTGTCCAGGTTTTGATCTGCCGGGCAGTGACTGGTGATTGCTCATTCTCAAATGCTTCCATAACCATGGCTAGATCTGTGGGCTGCGCCATTTCCACCCCGTGGTGGGCAATGTCAGCCTACTGAGAGCATCGGCGCAGTTTTCTGTGCCTGGCCTCTGGCGGATGGCGTAGTTGTATGCGGACAACGTGAGCGCCCATCTCTGGATGCAGGCCGATGCATTGTTATTTATCCCTTTACTCTCGGAAAACAGGGATATGGTCAGTTCCCAATTCGAGTTTTAGCCCAAACAGGTATTGATGCATTTTCTTTGCCCCATAGACACATGCTAACATTTCTTTTTCAATCGTGCTGTAGGCTCTCTCAGCCTTAGACAGACAGACTCCTGGATGCATAAGCAACTGGTTGCAGTTTCCCGAAATCATTAGCTTGTTGCAATACACACCCGATGCCATATGACGACACATCACATGCCAGTACCAAACACTTACATGGATCATACAACACAAGCAATTTGTTTGAGCATAACAATTTTCTCGCTTTTACAAAGGCATTTTCTTGGTTTTTGCCCCAAACCCATTCGCCCCCTTTTCATAGTAAGACATGTATGTAGTGGTTCTAGCAGTGTGCTAAGACCCGGTAAGAAGTTACCAAAGTAGTTCAAGAGTCCCAGAAACGACCACAGCTCCATCACGTTCTGTGGCCTCGGTGCGTTCTCGATTGCCTGCATCTTCGCATTGGTGGGCCTGATGTCATCCGCCGCAATGCTCCTTCCCAAGAGCTCCACTTCAGGCACCAGAAAAACGCACTTCAAGCATTTTAACCTGAGCCCCACGCGGTTGAGTCGACTAAGAACTTCCACCAGGTTCTGCAGGTACTCAACTGTGTTCCAATCTGTGACCAAGATTTCGTAATGGAAGACCACGGTGTGCAGGACCGACTTCAGTAAACTTTCCATGTTTCTCTGGAATATCGCCGCCGTTGATTGGATTCCAAACAGGTATCTGTTATAAACAAAGAGACCTTTGTGCGTGTTAATGCAGGTGAGGGCCTTCGATGATTCCTACAGTTCCTGCATCATGTAGGCTGAAGTCAGATCCAGCTTCGTGAACTTTTTTCCTCCCGCCAGCGTTGCAAAGAGCTCGTCGGCCTTTGGTAGTGGGTATTGGTCCTGCAGAGAGAAACGATTGATAGAATCTGTGGCGATTACAAAGTAACTGACGGTGCCATCTCCCTTGAAGACTGGGACAATAGGACTGGCCCACTCACTGAACTCGATCAGTGAAATGATGCCCTCTCTTTGCAGCCGGTCTAGCTCGATCTCCACCCTCTCTCTCATCATGTATGGTACCGCTCTCACCTTGTGATGAATGGGTCGCACCCCCGCAATTAGGTGGATCTGCACTTTTGCTCCTTGGAATTTCCCGATGCCTGGTTCGAACAGCGAAGGAAATTTGTTTAAGACCTGGATACACGAAGTGTCGTCAGCGGGCGATAGCACTCGGATGTTGTCCCAGTACCAGCGTATATTTCCCAGCCAGCTCCTGCCAAGCAGCGTGGGACCATCGCCCGGTACCATCCAGAGTGGTAGCTTGTGCACTGCTCCATCGTAGGAGACCTTTACAGTAGCACTGCCGATTACAGGAATCAGTTCTTTTGTGTAAGTTCTTAGTTTCATGCGAACTGGAGTTAACACTGGCCTTGAGGCCTTGTTGCACCACAACCTTTTGAAAGTCTTTTTGCCCATGATGGACTGGCTCGCGCCCGTGCCCAGCCCCATTGACACTGGAAGTCCATTTAGTTCAACATTCAGCATTATC
Organism: Pristiophorus japonicus; assembly: GCF_044704955.1. Lineage (NCBI taxonomy): Eukaryota > Metazoa > Chordata > Chondrichthyes > Pristiophoridae > Pristiophorus > Pristiophorus japonicus. The sequence continues at coordinate 148,511,159 of NC_091987.1, read as the reverse complement.
GGGGGACAATTCGTCATGAATGTGTGCACCCCATGTACCTCTGCCTCCTTGATCTGAGGCTCTGGTTCATCGTGATCCTCCGTGGATCTGTCCTCCTCGGCAACATAGTGGTTTGCAGGTTTAACAGGCTTAGCAGCACACCTGCACACTCGTTGGAGGTGTTCCATTGTTCCACAGCCGTTGCAAACATATTCTTTGAATTGGCATGAATGGAAACGATGATCAACCCCCACAAGGTGTTAATGGCCTTGCATTCATCACCCTTGATGGTGAACTCTGAGACATCTACGGACGTGCAGCTGCAGGTATGTGTGACCTGCCCTGTATGTTACAATTCGAAAACAACATCACTTTGTTCACAGTACTTGCAGCAGCACTTGTGTGCTGAGAGATTTGCTTCGTATTGTCACTGGTGGCAGTGAATGCCTGGGCCTTACTCTACGGTCAAAAGTTTGCGAAGTATGGTTTCGTGGCCAGTGCTAAGTACGATAAAGTCTCTGAGCATGTGCTCCAAATGTCCTTCAAATTCGCAAGGCGTCTTAGCTCGGCAACATAATTCTCCACTTCCTGACCTTCAGACCTTTTGTAGGTGTAGAACCGGTACCTTGCCATCACAACGCTTTCCTTCGGGTTCAAATGCTCTCGGACCAGTGTGCACAAATCGTCGTACGATTTCTCCGTGGGTTTCGCTGGAGTGAGCAGATTCTTCATGAGGCCATACATTGGTGCCCCACAGACGGTGAGGAGGATCCCTCTTTGTTTGGCAACGCTTTCTTCCCCTCCCCCACTCACCACAACCCCTTCCCCACTCACTAGAAACCACGGTCCCCACTCACCATTAATCTCTTCCATGCTCACCACCACATCCTCTGATAACATCAGTTTCCCTCTGGGAGCGTGAGGTTAAAATTACCCCCTCTTCCCATATAAGTTCACCTGCCATTAAGGAGGTGCATCCCTTTACATTTATGCTGCAGCCAACTTTCTCGCATTCCACATTACGCCAGGTACTGTCACAATTCTAAAATGATGTCAGGATCTTAAGGTAATGACTGAAATGAGCTGACCATGTTGACTGTGGGCAATCTGCTTAATGCCCCTTGAGCCAGCTTTGTGCTAACATCTCACCATTCCCTCCTTCACTCCATCACTTTCACTCTCGAGTCCAGGATATGGGGAATGAATCAACATTTAGATAGAATGACATAGAATTTACAGCACAGAAACAGGCCATTCAGCCCATCAGTTCTATGCCGGTGTTTATGTTCCACGTGATGAGTCAATGGAGAGTGAGAACGGGCGGGGTGTGAAACCAGCGTTGCACCAGATCCCGTCAGTTTCCCGACGGGCGGCTTAGATTAAAATTGCCCCAATGTCTCTCCGGTCTGTGCTTAACCCCAGCTAGCCTCAAACAGCTTGCCGTCCTTATATGGTCCCTCAACCCAGGCCCTGCATCACCCCCACATTGTTACTCAGGAGGTTATGTCACATGACATCACAGTGAAAACCATGGCAACACAGAGGGAAGTGGATTTCACCAGTAGCTGATGTGCAGATGCTGAAAAGCTCTCGACATGTAAGGGGCAAGTTTGTTTCAACTTTACCAAAGTCTTCAGAATATGTGGAGATCAAATCATTTGTTAATGCAACTCAGTTTTTAAACTCATCAGGAACTTTGGTGCTCAAAACCATTTATTTCCAGAATTCAATTTGTAAATTGATCCGAATTTGTTGTGATCAAAAATTGTTTGTTTTCAGAATTAAATTCTTAAATTAATCAAATACTGTAATAACCAAAGAGATAATTCTTCACAATATCAGGGAAACATCACCGAGGAGACAAAGAGTGACTTCAGACTGTGAGTAAACGAAAGAAGGAATGCTTAGTTGAGAATTATCCCAAGTGTTAAAGTGGTTTAACAGTGAGATTTCCCTTCAGATTGAACAGGAATAGTCACAGCAAATAAAACAAAACTGTAATTACCTGCACGGACATCCTTGTGGATGAGAGGGGATCGGAGGGTGAGAGTGAGGGGATCAGAGAGGGAGAAAGAGGGTATCGGAGGGTGAGAGAGAGGGCATTGAAGGGTGAGAGAGAGGGGATCCGAGGGTGAGAGAGAAGGGATCGGAGGGTGAGAGAAAAGGGATCGGAGGGTGAGAGAGGGGATCGGAGGAGGAGGGAGAGAGAGGATCGGATGGGAGGGCAGAGGAGGCCAGGAAGTCCGGGTGCGGGTGGGAGAAAAGGTCAGGAACTCCGCGGGGTAAAGAGCACGGAGAGTACAGTGGGGATTGGGGAAGAACGTGATCCTGGTCTAAAGTGGAAGGATTGAGAGTGAGAATGTGATCCAGATGGTAAGAATGATCACGTTCTTCCAAACCTACCGCTTTACACCTGCACCACGTTCTCCTTCTCCTCCCTCGAGACCTGGTTGATTTCTCGGAAAGCTTAGTGTGTGCATGGCAAGTGACATCATTGGGCTGGACAGAATCCGGAAGTCATGACACTGTCACTATTCACTTCATACCCAATAAACCTGTTAATGATCCATGACCCACACACAATGCCCCATCTATGGGGCGGGGGGGAATGTTGGAACAGGCTCAAGGGGCTGACTGGCCAACTCCTTATGTTCCTTCCTAGTATGTAATTTAAAAATAGGTGACTAAATGATCAGGGATCAGCCATTCTCATTTCATAACTGTCCTACAACTGGATCCACTCGGGGTCTGTGATTGGCTCAGAACCTCATCCAATTGCATGGTCCTAAAGCCGCAGCTGCCTAAATTTCCTGCATTGAACATTGAGGGTACATTTTCCGTTCAGGATGGCCAGCGGCAATGGAGGGCAAGAGGCAAAGCGGAACTGGGAGATGGACAGTCCGACAGGTTCTGGCACGGGATGAGTTTCATTTCAATTTCCTGACATACGACCTTTTCCCCTCAGCTGTCGCTTTCATATATGCTCTAAGTCTCTCTCTTCATTACTCAAAGCTCATCCCACTAGCCTTCATCTGGTTTTCACCATCCACTCACAACCACAATCCCTTACCCATACAGCACAACCCATTCCCCACTCTCCACCAGAACCCCTTACCCACACAGCACAACCCATTCCCCACTCTGCACCACAACCTCTTACCCATACAGCACAACACATTCCCCACTGTCCATCACAACCCCTTACCCACACAGCACAACCCATTCCCCACTCTCCACCAGAACCCCTTACCCACACAGCGCAACCCATTCCCCACTCTGCATCACAACCCCTTACCCACACAGCACAACCCATTCCCCGCTCTCCAGTAATCTCATTCCCCACTGACCATCAGTCTCTGTGGGTCAATGGGTGGGCGAGTAGGTGGGGCAGAAAGGAACCCTGCACAGGCAGGCGGGCAAGCTGGCAAGTACGAGCGATGGGTGAGCAACGGGGCAGGAAACCCTAACATGGGTGGGGAGGCCTAGAAGCACTTGAAGTAAGGGTGTAGAAGCACTGAGGATGGCCGGGTTGGTTTGGCAACTCATAGAACGATAGAATCACACAACACAGAAGGAGGGCATTCGGCCCATTGTGCCCATGTTGGCACTTTGAAAGACCTATTCAATTAATCCCACTCCCATGCTCCTGCCACATAGCCTTGAAAAATTTCCCCTTCAAGTGTTTATCCAATTCACTTTTGAAATGTATTATTGAATGTGCTTCCACCACTCTTTCAGGCAGTGCATTCCTGATCACAACTTGCTGCGTAAACAATGTTTCTGCATGTCGCCTCTGGTTATTTTGCCAATCGCCTAATTCTGTGTCCTTTGGTTACCAACCCTTTAGCCACTGGATAGCTTCTCCTTATTTACTCTGTCAGAACCCTTCAAGGTTTTGAACACCTCTATCAGATCTGCTCTTAACCTGCTCTACGACAAGGAGAACAACCCCAGTTTCTCTAGTCTCTCCATGTAACTCAAGTCTTTCAGCCCTGTGACCATTCTGGTAAAAGTCCTCTGCAGGATTCAGCAGCTTATCTGTGGCACTGCATCAGATGGCTAGAAACCTGTCACACAGGAGTGCTGACAGTGGTCTCAGAGCAAAACTCAAGCCCCAGGCTCATGGCAAAACATAGGCCTCATGGCAGAACATTTCTGGGAAAATTGAAATATATTTAGCAGATTGTTAATGTTTTTACATGTTTGTTGTGTTATAAATTGTGCTGGTTACCTCAGAGCAGCTGATTTGTTTCTGTGTAGAATTGATTATTGTTTTTCCGATTGGTAAGCTATGATGCACTTCAATTGTGATTTGTTTAAATTTTCTGAAAATGATATTAGAGTGAGTGAAATGTGAGAGTGACACAGTGTGATTCCTGATATATTCCACAAGAGGCACTGGGGAGAGTGTGGAGGTGCTAAGCAGGATCTGGAGGCACTGGGAATGGATGTGGAGGCACTGGAGAGGGTGTGGAGGCACTGCGGAGGATTTAAAGACAGTGTGGAGGGTCTGGGGGCAATGCGGAGGGACTGAGGAGAATCTGGAGGCACTAGGAAGGGTTCAAATGCACTGCAGAGGGTCTGGAGGGATTGGGGAGGTTCTGGAGGCACTGGGGAGGGATATGTCGATTGCAAAATTCGTGAGAAAACATCCCCAGTGTTTGTACTCATTGGAAAGAGAATTTAATTTGAAACTTGTCAACCGGAAAGTTTGGGATCCTAAAGTGCACATGGAAGAAACTACAAGTTTTTATCGAATTTGAGATTTTTACAAGGCAGATTGGGTCCGTGTGGAAAGGGCTGAAAACTAAAGGATAACTATCCTTCAAAGAAACTAGTTTTGGGTATTGAAGCTGTCTGGGGTATTGAAGCTAAACAAATTGTCTGGGGAATTGTGTAAACTCGGACACCCTTCTCCCCGGGAGACATTAACATAGCAACAATCAACCCAGAAATAGCCAGCCATCATTCTGAGGAGGAAACCCATCCAGCGCATACATAATGATAATGGCCCATCCAGCCCGCATGGAAAACCCAGGCCTAGGCGGACGTTGCAAATACCAAAGCTAATTTTTCCCGATCAAGAAACAAATTCGAAAGATCGACACAACCAAGACAGGTTACCATTAATGGGCCCACCAAAATATGACAAAGAGAGATCGAGCCCGCCAAAATTAAAACAAAGAATCGGGGTTGATTTGGCGCGCAGATTAGAACGGCTCCCAAAGTATAACTGGGGCCCTGTTTTTAATGAAAAGGGAGCAAGCATTCATTGATTCGAAGATGGGAAGGACGGAGACAGACCACCGCAACAGTTTTATGCAACTCTTCTGAGCACCAACATTTCCAACCTTAACGACATTCCTGGGCCACACTGCGCTGATGATGAAGGAAGAACATCATTGCGGCAGAGAACATCATTGCGGCAGAGAAAGCAGTTCCCAGTAACTTCAGACATCGCCATTGCGGCAGCAACTGACCATAGCCAAAGTCCCAGTAACATCGAAAGCACCGTGATCGACCAATTCCAAAACCAAAACTCCTCAAGAAGAAACCTAAAATTCTAAAGTTTCCACTCTACAATCTAGTCCTAGCTACCAACAGGTGAAACATTACCTAAAGGGACTTTAAATCCTACTGCTGACGGAAGAAAGTGGGTACTCACCCCATAAGTCCAATACACGCCCTACCTGATCAGCGGACACCACCCAACTGAAAACTACACAGTAAGAAGTCTTCTACAACATTCGGGGTACGGCAAGCAGAACCTACAGAGTCCAGTGAACCCCAAAATCACGAACCACCGCCGACTGATAATAAAGGATTGATGAGCATGATCCCTGTTTGCCTTGGAGTTTAACCTAGTCAGAGTTAGGCATTGGGAGGTGGGAGGTGTACCATTTTCTGTAACCCCTTTTGAATGTGTGATGAAGTGTTCTTTATGCTAGTGATTACAAGCTTGACATTGTACTTTTCTTGTCCGTAATAAAATTGAAGTTCTTTGCACCAAAACCAGTTGTCTCTTGCACTTTGTCACATCCCCAAATAAATCCAAAGTCTAGAACCCAGGGAGTGGGAGCGATTCGAACCGCTCAGAAGGTCAGAGGTGAACCTGACCCCACAGACCACCCCCTACAGAATGGTGACCGCGGCAGGACTTTGGTATAAAGGATGTGATGCAGAGAGTGCTGTTTTGGAGGAAAGAACTAAGATGAAAGAGAGAATTTCCTCCTATGTGTACAAGAAAGTGAATGTCACTAAGGAATGGGTGCTTGGTCTGTTGTGCACTGAGCGTCCGGGAGATGCTGCAGCCCAGTGGACAGCAAGCAAGGACCATAAAGAATCAGTAGGAAAGGCAATTTGGTTGGCCTGTCTACAGCGACAGGCCCAATTCCTAAATAAGAACATCGAGTCACTTGCAGGCAGAACTATGGGAATGTGCAGAAACATCACATGAGAGGGCTATGGCAGGAGAAAGGTTATGGGGAGAACTCCGTAAGCTGAAGCATGGAAAGGCACAGCTAATGGAGAGGTTCAAGAACAGCCAGGACTATTTTCAGTGTCAGGTTACTGGGGCTAAGAATAATGAAAAGATACTGCGAGTGGAAAACACTTGCCTTACCCTTCAAGTAAAAGAGCTGGAGGAGAAGTTAAGAGACGTACAGGCAGCTTATAAAGTAGCCAGCACTAATGGGTTTGAGTCAGGAGACCACAGTCCCTGCCAGCAACAAATCAAGAGTTTAATCCTTGCTTTGTCCAAGGCAAAAGGCATGGTATGCCTAATAAGCCCGGGTACGGCCCGAGTAAACCTGGAAGAGAAGGAGGAAACTGTTCAAACACCACCTGTGGCGCCGGTGACGGGATCGGTTCAGCAGCAGGAGGGGTGAATGGGTTGCGGGGCGGACAGGGATAGCGGACCACCACCACCTGTGCCAGTGAGGTTCAGCTCGGTTTGGCAGCAAGGAGAGGTGGGCGAGCCAGAGCAGGAAGAGCCAGAGCCGGGGCCGATGTGCCTGGTCCAGCAACAGAAGTTTGGCCCGCCCACCGGTGCTGGGGGTCAGGGCCCCTGGAAAGTCAATTTGTGGTTCCTCACACTACCCAACAGCTTTGGGCTATGATAAGTCACCTGGAAAAGCTCACTCCAAAGGGAGACCCCTCGGTCCACTTTATGGAAGTGGAACAGGCAGAGGATATCAACGGGTGTGATGATACCGAGATAGCAAAAATGCTCCTCCTCTTACTGGATGGCAAACTGTACCAGTCCCTCTCTACCAAGAGCAAAAGGGGACAGAGCACCTTTGCCGCGGCAAAATATAAATGGCGGCCGCGCGCTGAGCTCCCCGACAGATAAAGGACGCTCGAACGGCGGGTAACGCTGACCCTGCGGTCACCTAGTGTCCGGCTGGCCTGTAGGCCGAAGCCACCGCCCGCCCCCCCGATGCCGCTGAAGGCCTTCACCCTGCCGCTGCCCGAGACCCGCTTTGTCCACGCCGGGAGGTGGGTCTACAAGCTGAAATTGCGCTACAGCCAGCACATCAGGGAAGACTTGGGAATCGACAGGGAGCAAGTTAGGCAAGAACTTGAGGATACCATTCGGGCCGTGCTTGGGAATCTGGACAGTTTACAGCCATTTACCACGGAGCACTTCACCATCTTCCCCTATAAAAACGAATGGGAAAGATAATCAGAACAAGGAGACAAAGCCCCCATCTCTTACCCATATGTATGTACCTGGTACATTGAACTAAGATCAGGTGAACAGAATTCATATGCAGTTGATGAAGAAAGCCCTTTCACTGATTGTGGTCGTGTTCAGAAGCCGAGTGGAAAGGCGATGGTGCCTGCAGTAACAGAAGGAGAAAATGAGAAGAAAGGGGAGAGATCACAGTTACAGCCGAAGAGGAAAAGGTGCAAAAGTGCCCTTATGGACATCAACAATAAAGAGAACATGGTCGCTTCGGAGATGGGGAGTGAGAAGCCCAGGAAGAAGCGAGCAAAGAAACCTACCCTAGCTGACAGCACACTCGCCAGGCAGCCCGGCTCATGGGGTTCAGGTAAGCCTGTCAATGCCGCAGGCAGCTGGAGTGATGATGGCATGAAGAAGCAGACTACTTCACACCAGACACCGAATCGCGACTCACCAGAGGCAGCAGTAGGCGCGATCCTCAGGAATATAATCAGCACCATCTTCCCATTCCATGCGATTTTCGGCACGAGGCGATCACAGTAGCAGCTGCCACCTGCTCCCAGAATCGAGGGTGAAAGTTGCGACCTGGACAGGGTTTAAACTCTCCAGTCCAGCACTGAACATTTGCATTGTTTCAAAATACTTTCTCCCATCATATTTCACACATTTGAAAATATAGTATGATTTATAATTGTTAAATTGGGCTGAGGTAATGTTCTATCAATCTCTGATACCTCAGCCATGTTTGATGTCAAAGCCTAGAGAGTGAGTGCTGGGCAGGCTATCTTACAGCTCAGTCCAAACTAGTCCTGCCCTTATCCAGTTGCCCAAAACAATTCTTTCCATCCTGGGAGCAGGGACCTGGCTGATTCCCCTCTCTCTGGGGTGGAAATTCGGTCGCGTCTCACTTGGGGCGGTGTCCCGAGCGGAGAGGTAAATTTTGCGCCGGCAAATAGTTTGCGTCTGCCGCAGCAAAATTCATCAGCTGTGCCTGGAGTTTGGAGGCCTTACACACCTCTTTTAGGGCACTAGGCCGGCTGGGCAAGGAAAAATCCCGAGGGAAACAGCCGGCCTGGGAGCGACCGAACAGAGGCCCGGGGTGGGGTGGAAAACTGAAAAAATACCACGAAAAACATTCCCAGTCTTTTTTAAAAAAAAACATTCTAGAAGCCATGGGCTGTAATGATGGGAATCCCTTCTCCAGAGTGGAGAAGATAGTGCAGCTCACAGGGGAAACCCCATAGGCTTTCGCAGACAGACTGTGGCCTGTGTACCAAAGCACCTGTGGTGGGGATCTCGAACGGGATCACCTAAGCCGGGACAAGAGAGCCCGCTGGCTCTGAAGCCTGGTGGCAACAGTTTGCCATGAATAAAAGCAAAGGCTGAGGCCTGGTTTGACCCGAGAGATCCCAAGGCCACCGAACAGGGAGTGGTCAGGCAACTGACCTTAGCCTACCGGAACGGCAGGGGGACAGAAGAGCACCCACCCAAGGGAAGGGTCCACAAAATCAGACCTAGCGAGGACAAGAGGGAATGGCGCCAGGAGGGGGGCAACCCCTCCGATATGAAACGTATCTGTTCCGGGTGCGGAAAGAGTAGGCACTGGAGAAAAGATTGTAGGAATCCATGAAAGAGTAGCGCAGGGAAGAATTCTCCAGCCCCTGCCAAAAGACCGAGACCGAGAAACCAGTCACTCCCCACACGTTTGATACATTCATGAATGCGCTCCGAACAATGCTAGATAGCCCTGGGAGGGTAACCACCACTACCGGTACCGAAATCCCATCTTCCCCATCCCAGCCAAAACAGTGACTAGGACAGGCACAGCCTGTTCACCTGTGTTCCCTCGAGTATGATGCGTGGGGGAGAGCGACCGTTCAGATGGAAGTGGAAAAGATGAAGGGGACTTATCTGCTGGATACCGGTGCATCAAACACCCTCGTCAATGCAGCTAACCCCACCGCCCCACCTCTGTCTACCGGGGTCCCCCACAGCTTGGTGGGTTTCACAGGTGCTGAGCAGGCTGGCTCATTCTCCGTTCCGCTCTCTATTCATTTGGGAACACTCCACACTAAGTGGACTTGTGTCCTGATGAAGTGGAAATAGGGAGGGAGATCCTGGGGGCTGACTTAATTCTAGGCCATGGGATCTGAGTGGATTTAAGAAACCACTGTCTTTGGGGGGCAGTATGTACGGGACAGGACAGTGGTGTGATGGTTATCCCAGAAAAACAGGAAAATGGGTCGGTGTGCACCATGAAGCCAAAGGAGGGTTACGACCTTGAATCACTGGTCAGTAACACTCCGATGGAGTATGTGAGGGCACACCTTGCAGCTTTTGCCACTCACAAACATGACTGTGGCAGGCTAAACGGGGTCGAGGTTAGCATAGACGACAGCCGATGTCCGACTAGTGACATGTACTTTGTAGTATTTGGGGGTAGGAAAAGAATCCACCTGTGCAGCTATTAGAAGAGGCACACACCGGGTAGCATCCTGGAGTATGAAGAATCTACCAGTACAGATATTAAAGGAAGCACCAGTAATAGTTTCTTGGGGAAAGGAAAAGACCCCACCTTGTAGGCAGTAAAAGAGGCACTACAAGAACAATAAGAGTAATATTGTTACACTCATCATCCTACGCTATGCTAGATTCTTATTGTCCTATTTATGTACATCTGCCACCTGTCTCCAGGTGGCCAGGTTAACTCCTATTCTTCTCCTTTATTCTCTGGACTCTGTGTTTCCAGCGGGGCCGGTAGTAGGTCGGCCTGTACCACAGGACCCGGAGTGTCCTGACCGAAGATTGGTCTGAGTCCCACACTATGACCCCATGACCCGACCGCAGAAACAGTATAACTTTCCCAGGGAGGCGGAGGCAGACATGGAAACAGCCTTGGGTTCTTTGGTTAAACAGTGGGTATCGACACCGATAGCTACGCATGTGAACTCTCCCTTGTGGCCGGTTAAGAAACCGGACAACTCCTGGAGAGTCACGGTGGACTATCAAGCACTCAACCGTAACATCCCAGCCTGTGCACCCACGGTTGCCACCATCGCCGACCTCATTGGAAGTATTCCTCCGCGACCACCTTCACGGTGCTGGATATTTCCAATGGATTTAGGTCCATCCCTGTACGAAGAGAAGATCAGTACAAGTTTGCTTTTGCCTTTAAAGACCAGCAATACACTTGGAACTGTCTCCCTCAGGGCTTCCATAACAGCCCCAGTATTTTCCATCAATGTATGGCCAACTGTTTACAGAACTTCACTAGACCCCAGCAGTTGGTACAGTATGTGGACGACCTGCTCCTATTCACCAATGAGGGGGAGGAGCATGGCCCACTGCTGGCTGAGCTGCTGGAGCTACTGAAGAAAGAGAGGTTTAAAGTGAATCCCAAGAAGGCACAGATCGGCCAGAAGGAAGTAAAATTCCTGGGACTGGCTGTGCACGCTGGGGAAAGAGCCATTGACAAAGCCAAAAGGGAAGCAGCGCAGAAGTTACCCAGCCCCCAACACAGTAACAGGAGTGAGATCTTTTCTAGGGCTAACCAGGTACTGCAGAGATTTTATTGAGGATTATGCAGCCACCGCAGCCCCTCTGCTCCGACTCCTACACAAGGGAGTGGAATGGGAATGGGACGGAGGTTGCGAGTCAGCATTTATCTAACTCAAGAAATACCTGCAGAACATGCCAGCCCTAGGGTCCATCGATGGGGGTAAAGAGTTCTTCCTAGAGGTAGCAGCCAGTGGGTTCAGCCTGAGTGCAGTACTGCTCCAACAGCGGCACGGCCGGCTGAGGCCAGTGGTCTACTCCTCCAGGATACTCACGGATGTGGAGAAGGGGTACTCCAACTGTGAGAGGCACCTCCTATCCACTCACTGGGCTATGAAAGGATCACTGATTTTCACAGGGGGGTCCCCAGCACACTCCTTACCCAAATGCTCCTGGATGGGAGAATCAAGGACGGGACAGTGAGCAGTGCCCGCATTGCTCGCTGGACCCTACTCCTCTCTCAGATGGACCTAAGGGTAAAAGGTCTTTGCGAGCCAAGGCTCGCTGCCAACATGATCTATCTAGGGACAGCCCACCAGTGTTCTGTAGAAGGGGTATGGTACGTTAACATAGGATTTCGGGCCGGGTTACACCCCACAGGTCGGGAAATCTATGTGGACGGTTCAAGCACGGTATCTGCGAGCAAACGACTCACAGGCTGCGGAGTGTATGACCCAGAGGCATACATTGTCCTGGCGATTAAACTCCCCAGTACTATGAATGCCCAGCATACTGAACTGTCAGCGGTGGTGTACGTGGTCACACACCCCGACGAATTCCCGACCCCATACACGATTTGCTCTGACAGTATGTTCACATGCAATTCGTGTACGGAATACCTGGCTATCTGGTCCCGTCGCGGATACACATCTGCTGACGGGAGACCCCTGGCAATCAAGCCTCCACGGGAAAAGATCATGACAGCTGTGGGGGAGGAAGGAAAGGTCTACATACACGAAGTGAAGGCACATTCCACCACTGAACCCCGTAGCGAGGGAAACCAGCAGGCTGACATGTTGGCCAAGCAAGGTGCCCGCACGGGCAAGCTCTGGGATCCGTACAATCCAGGTCCCATCGCAGCAGTCAGGGGCAGGATTGGGATAGCAGGGAGGGCAGGGGTAGCATTGCCCCCGGACCTGAAAACGGTTCAGACCCAAGACCCAGTCCTTAAAGCTGTCCTGAACACGCTAGCTAAGGGGGAAAAGGTAGACGGCCCGTACGGCACCGCAGCGATTGTCATTAAAGAAGGCATGCTGTTCACGGGGGAGCAATGGGTGGTACCGCAACAACACCGGAGAGAATTCCTCCAGATGGCCCACGAGAGTCCAGGAGCAGGACACCCCGGACCTGAGACCATGTGGCAACGGGTGGAACAGGCAGGGTGGTGGCCAGGACTCAGGGAAGATGTCCGTGAGTTCTGCGTCAGCTGTCTGGTGTGTGCTGCCAACAACCCTGACCCCAGAAAAGGAAGGTGTCTGTGGGACAGATCAGGAGGGTAGAGGGACCCTGGTAATCGAACCAGGTCGATTACATCGGGCCCCTACCCACTGCCCAGGGAGGCTACAAGTACTGCCTAGTGTTGGTGGATGTATTCACCAAATGGATGGAAGCCTTCCCATGCCAGACAGCCACTGCTCTGGGGATAGCTAGGATCCTGGTCAGGGAGGTGTTCTCCCGATGGGGACTACCCCAGTACGTGGAGTCTGACCAAGGGAGCCACTTCACCGGGTAGGTGATGCAGGAGACCCTTAAGTTGCTTGGCATCAATGGCATGTTGCCCACAACCCGCAGTCATCCAGGCCTGTGGAGCATTTAAACCGCACTATCAAAGAAAGGTACGTAAGGAGATGGGGGACTCACCCAAGAAGTGGGTAGAGGTTCTACTACTGGTCCTTATGGGGATCCGGGCCAGTCAGTCAAAGAGCATAGGGTACTCCCCATACGAGCTCATGACCGGCAGAGCCATGCGAACCCCTATTCATGTACTAGCCGCGGTACTCACAGAAGGTCAGCTCAGGGAAGTGAACCAGGACAGCTTTATCAGGAATCTGTTTGAAAACCTTAAACAGATTCACTGGTAGGCTGCTAACAACATGGGAAAACAGCATCGGAGCAACCGACTGCTGCTAGAACCCACAAACACCACGAATGGGAGGTAGGGGACCAGTTCATGGTGAGGAACTATGCTCGAGTAGGGGCTTTTGAAGCACTGTACATGGGGCCATACCACATTGTCGACAAGGCAAGCCCCATGGTCTATGCCGTAAAGATGCCCCGCCGTACAAAGTGGTTCCACATAAACCAGTGCAAACTTTTCAACCCCGGAATAGCAGCTAAGCGTAAGGGATAGCCAGGAAAAGTGAACCGTGCGAAAAGCAGGGACCCTCAGCCAATAGCCCCCGACGTGGAAATCCCACAGGGGACATGGCAGACTGTACCTAGAAGGGTGGTGGACTGTGTTATTGGAGGAGCTATCCCCCCAATCATTTGGGACTCGGATGCACCCCCAGCAGACAGAACCCTCAGAAGGACTCTCCGCACGCCACGGCCTAAGACACCGTGGTCACCAGCACCCAATTTAAGTGGTTCAGCCCCGGGAGAGGGACCAGCCACAGAGGGGTACCCAAGATCAGGGACCAGCCTGCGAGCAGGGACGCCCAGCCGGTAGCCTTGGGCGACGAGGGATCGCCGGAAGAGATAGTTGTGGACCAACACCAGTTGGGAGTCCCCAGCCCGCAGCCCTCGACTATGTCGAACCCTCGGGTAACTAAATGAACCTCGCCGCCACCCCCAAAGGGGCGGTGTGTTGCAGCACCAGAGGGGACGTTCCCCCAATAGTGTGGGACTCAGATCCACCTCCGGTCAGGACACGTCGGGTCCTGCGGTACAGGCCGACCTACTACCGGCCCCGCTGGAAACATAGAAACATAGAAAATAGGTGCAGGAGTAGGCCATTTGGCCCTTCGAGCCTGCACCACCATTCAATAAGATCATGGCTGATATTCCCCCAGTACCCCTTTCCTGCTTTCTCTCCATACCCCTTAATCCCCTTAACCGTAAGGGCCATATCTAACTCCCTCTTGAATATATCCAATGAACTGGCATCAACAACTCTCTGCGGCAGGGAATTCCACAGGTTAACAACTCTCTGAGTGAAGAAGTTTCTCCTCATCTCAGTCCTAAATGGCCTACCCCTTATCCTAAGACTATGTCCCCTGGTTCTGGACTTCCCCAACATCGAGAACATTCTTCCCGCATCTAACCTGTCCAGTCCCGTCAGAATCTTATATGTTTCTATGAGATCCCCTCTCATCTTTCTAAACTCCAGTGAATAAAGGCCCAGTTCATCCAGTCTCTCCTTATATGACAGCCCAGCCATCCCTGGAATTAGTCTGGTGAACCTTCGCTGCACTCCCTCAATAGCAAGAACTTCCGTCCTCAGACTGAATACTAAGGCCCTGCACAACTGCATTAAGACATCCCTGCTCCTATATTCAAACCCCCTAGCTATGAAGGCCAACATACCATTTGCCTTCTTTACCGCCTGCTGTACCTGCGTGCCCACTTTTAATGACTGATGAACCATGACACTCAGGATCATTGCACCTCCCCTTTTCCTAATCTGCCGCCATTCAGATAATATTCTGCCTTCGTGTTTTTGCCCCCAAAGTGGATAACCTCACATTTATCCACATTATACTGCATCTGTCATGCATTTGCCCACTCACCTAACCTGTCCAAGTCACCCTACAGCCTCTTAGCATCCTCCTCACATCTCACACTGCCACCCAGTTTAGTGTCATCCGCAAACTTGGAGATATTACACTCTATTCCTTCATCTAAATCGTTAATGTACATTGTAAAGAGCTGGGGTCCCAGCACTGAGCCCTGTGGAACTCCACTAGTCACTGCCTGCCATTCTGAAAAGGAACCGTTTATCCCGACTCTCTGCTTCTTGTCTGCCAACCAGTTCTCTATCCACGCCAGTACATTACCCCCAATACTACGCGCTTTGATTTTGCACACCAATCTCTTGTGCGGGACCTTGTTAAAAGCCTTTTGAAAGTCCAAATACACCACATCCACTGGTTCTCCCTTGTCCACTCTGCTAGTTACATCCTCAAAAAATTCCAGAAGATTCGTCAAGTATGATTTCTCTTTCATAAATCCATGCTGACTTGGTCCGATCCTGTCACTGCTTTCCAAATGCGCTGCTATTTCATCCTTAATGATTAATTCCAACATTTTCCCCACTGCTGATGTCAGGCTAACCGGTTTATAATTACCCGTTTTCTCTCTCCTTTTTTAAAAAGTGGTGTTACATTAGCTACCCTCCAGTCCATAGGAACTGATCCAGAGTCGATAGACTGTTGGAAAATGATCACCAATGCAAACACTATTTCTAGGGCCACTTCCTTAAGTACTCTGGGATCCCTAACACAATTTCCCGCCTAATAAGGATATCTTTCAGTTCCTCCTTCTCACTAGACCCACTGTCCCTTAGTACATTCGGAAGGTTATTTGTATCTTCCTTCGTGAAGACAGAACCGAAGTATTGGTTCAATTGGTCTGCCATTTCTTTGTTCCCCATTATAAAGTCATCTGAATCCGACTGCAAGGGACCTACGTTTGTCTTTACTAATCTTTTTCTCTTCACATACTTATAGAAGCTTTGGCAGTCAGTTTTTATGTTCCCTGCAAGCTTCCTCTCGTACTCTATTTTCCCTCTCTTAATTAAACCCTTAGTCCTCCTCTGTTGAATTCTAAATTTCTCCCAGTCCTCAGGTTTGTTGCTTTTTCTAGTCAATGTATATGCCTCTTCCTTGGCTTTAACACTATCCTTAATTTCCCTTGTTCACCTGGTTGAGCCACCTTCCCAGTTTTATTTTTACTCCAGACAGGGATGTACAATTGCTGAAGTTCATCCATGTGATCATTAAATGTTTGCCATTGCCTATCCACCGTCAATCCTTTAAGTATCCTTTGCCAGGCTATTCTAGCCAATTCACGCCTCATACCGTCGAAGTTACCTTTCCTTAAGTTCAAGACACTATTTTCCAAATTAACTTTGTCACTCTCCATCTTAATAAGGAGTTCTACCATATTATGGTCACTTTTCCCCAAGGGGCCTCACACAACGAGATTGCTAATTAGTCCCTTCTCATTACACATCACCCAGTCTAGGATGGCCAGCTCCCTGGTTGGTTCCTCGACATATTGGTCTAGAAAACCATCCCTAATACACTCCAAGAAATCCTCCTCCACCGCATTGCTACCAGTTTGGTTAGCCCAATCAATATGTAGATTAAAGTCGCCCATGATTACTGCTGTACCTTTATTGCACACATCCCGTATTTCTTGTTTGATGCTGTCCCCAACCTCACTACTACTATTTGGTGGTCTATACACAACTCCCACTAGCGCTTTCTGCCCTTTGGTATTCCGCAGCTCCACCCATACCGATTCCACATCATCCAGGCTAATGTCCTTCCTTACAATTGCATTGATTTCCTCTTTAACCAGCAATAACCCCCGCCTCCTTTTCCTTTCTGTCTATCCTTCCTAAATGCTGAATACCCTTGGATGTTGAGTTCCCAGCCTTGGTCACCCTGGATCCATGTCTCCATGATGCCAATCACATCGTATCCATTAACTGCCATCTGCGCAGTTAATTCATCCACCTTATTCCGAATACTCCTCGCATTGAGGCACAGAGCCTTCAGGCTTGTCTTTTTAACACACTTTGCCCCTTTAGAATTTTGCTGTAATGTGGCCCTTTTTATTTTTTGCCTTGGGTTTATCTGCCCTCCACTTTTACTATTCTCCTTTCTATCTTTTGCTTCTGCCCCCATTCTATTTCCATCTGTCTCCCTGCATAGGTTCCCATCCCCCTGCCATATTAGTTTAACTCCTCCCCAACAGCACTAGCAAACACTCCCCCTAGGACATTGGTTCCGGTCCTGCCCAGGTGCAGACCGTCTGGTTTGTACTGGTCCCACCTCCCCCAGAACTGGTTCCAATGTCCCAGGAATTTGAATCCCTCCCTTCTGCACCACTCCTCAAGCCACGTATTCACTTGAGCTATCCTGCGATTCCTACTCTGACGAGCACGTGGCACTGGTAGCAATCTTGAGATTACTACTTTTGAGGTCCTAGTTTTTAATTTAACTCCTAGCTCCCTAAATTCGTCTCATAGGATCTCATCCCGTTTTTTTACCTATGTCATTGGTTCCTATATGCACCACGACAACTGGCTGTTCACCCTCCCTTTTCAGAATGTCCTGCACCCGCTCCGAGACATCCTTGACCCTTGCACCAGGGAGACAACATACCATCCTGGAGTCTCGGTTGCGGCTGCAGAAACGCCTATCTATTCCCCTTACAATTGAATCCCCTATCACTATCGCTCTCCCACTCTTTTGCCTGCCCTCCTGTGCAGCAGAGCCAGCCACGGTGCCATGAACTTGGCTGCTGCTGCTCCCCCCTGATGAGTCATCCCCCTCAACAGTACCCAAAGCGGTGTATCTGTTTTGCAGGGGGATGACCGCATGGGACCCCTGCACTAGCTTCCTTGCACTGTTGGTCTTCCATTCCCTTTCTGGCTGTGGACCCTTTACCTGCGGTAAGACCACTCGCTAAACGTGTTATTCGCGTCATTCTCGGCATCGTGGATGTTCCAGAGTGAATCCACCCACAGCTCCAGTGCCGCAGTGCGGTCCGTCAGGAGCTGGAGGCGGATACACTTCCCGCACACATAGTCAGGGACACCGGAAGCGTCCCTAACTTCCCACATAGTACAGGAGGAGCATAACATGTGTCCGAGCTCTCCTGCCATGACTTAACCTTTGGATTAACTTAATTGGGCAACAACAATGTCAAAAGGTTATTTACTGATATAAAAAAGAAAAAGAAAACTACTTACCTCCTTGGCTGTGGCGTCACCTTTCGATTTCTTTCTACTTCTTTTTTGCCTCCCTGCACCAGCTGGTCTTTATAGGCCTCTCCGACCCCGGACTCCTGCTGTTCGACTGCCCGAACTCCTCCTCCGACGAGCCTTTATAGGCCTCTCCGACCCCGGACTCCTGCTGTTCGACTGCCCGAACTCCTCCTCCAACGAGCCTTTATAGGCCTCTCCGACCCCGGACTCTCACTGTTCGACTGCCCGAACTCCTCCTCCGACGAGTCTTTATAGGCCTCTCCGACCCCGGACTCTCACTGTTCGACTGCCCGAACTCCTCCTCCGACGAGTCTTTATGGGCCTCTCCGACCCCGGACTCCCGCTGTTCGACTGCCCGAACTCCTCCTCCGACAAGTCTTTATAGGCCTCTCCGACCCCGGACTCCTGCTGTTCGACTGCCCGAACTCCTCCTCCAACGAGTCTTTATAGGCTTCTCCGACCCCGGACTCTCACTGTTCGACTGCCCGAACTCCTCCTCCGACGAGTCTTTATAGGCCTCTCCGACCCAGAGGCCAGAGAAGAAAGGAGAAGAATAGGAGTTAACCTGGCCACCCGAAGACGGGTGGCAGATGTACTTAAATAGGACAATAGAATCTAGCATAGCGTAGGATTATGAGTGTAAGAATTTTTTGGGGGGGGTCACCACGACCTAATGAAGAGTGATTTCAGGTCACCACAAATGAAAAGAAACCACGCGTATGGAAGTAGCGAAACGAGTAAAAATGGGATAAGAATGGTTTAAAACAAATATGAAATGGAAGAGTTTCGGACGACAGCCGGTGTCCGACTAGTGACATGTACTTTGTAGTATTTGTGGAAGACGTGTAAGGTCCCATTTGGGGGTAGGAAAAGAATCCACCTGTGCAGCTATTAGAAGAGGCACATATCGGGTAGTATGAAGAATCTACCAGTACAGCTATTAAAGGGAATACCGGTAATAGTTTCTTGGGGGAAAAAAAAGACCCTACCTTGTAGGCAGCAAAAGAGGCACTACAAGAACGATAAGAGTATTATGAGACAAAAATTAAAAACAGACATCAGTTCCGACAGGAACTGGAAACGACAGCCAATTGATTAAAGACTTTATTGTGTTTCCGAGAAGAAATAAGCCCAAATTGGAACTCGATCACCTTTTGTCAAGCCAGAGAGCTTTTCTCAGGGCTGGACTATCTGTTTTATGTGGCCCTACAGGAAGGAGAACGACATGAAAAGGGTCCTGTTCCTGCTAAGGATGAGCAGCGGCGGCCGAGGAGACGTGGAAGAATCCCTCATTTATGGGTGCTCGGGAGAGAGAGCATCGATCGTGACTGCAGGGCGTGGCACACCGGGTGTGGAAGAGCTCGCTGTTTACGCCCACGAAGGGAGGTGACCAGGGTGGCTGGGGTCTAATTCCACCCGCTACTCCAGCCAGGAAGGGTTTACCAATGGGGAGGCTTCCGTTCCATGCCCCAGGATACGGGTCGTTGCTGCGCGGGTCAGTGTTACGGAGGGAAAACGTATGTGTTTGACTTGTAAAGGACAGATTCCCCGAGGTAGATGGTGGTGGCTCTGAGCAAGGACGCGGGGGACCAGGGATCTGACTGAGAACGACTCAGTAACGGTATGTACCGTACCTTCATGGGGACACGGGGAGGAGTGAAGGTGTGTTGGAACAAGTGGTGGGAGTTGGAACAGAAAATTTACGTCTGCATGTGGGGGTCAGAGGAGATCTGTCCCGCAGGCATATCAATCGCCTTCACCAGGAAATGGCAAGATGTTGGGGAAGGGATGTGGTGGGATTCCAGCCTACACGGGTGTGCGGTCCCACACTCCCCACTCTCAATTAATGTCACCGAACTTATAGCACGCATTAAGAAACCCCTGCCCACGACCCCACCAATAATAATAGAGAGGTGTCCTACCACCACCAAGGGACCAGGGAACGGATTAGTATTGGTACCGACCGAAAAGGGGTTATACCAGCGGGTACACTATGCAGTAGCTTCAGTTATTTTAAACCTTACCGAGCATGGTGCCCGAAGGAAACAGAACAGCTATACCAGGCCCTACTCAGAGAAATGTTCAAGAAATTTTCCGAGTTAGACTTTGGCAATGTAGACAAAGTAGATCTATGCACCCTATACGCTAGGGACACCATGGGCATGGGAGACCTAGAAGGGGAACCATTAATGACATTTTTACTGCATATAATACAGGATCCTCTGTGATAAATAGCCTGGACGATATAGAACTGCAAACGCAGATAAATGGTCTAAAGAACCAACTGTGAAAGATCTTGAAAGAGGAAAACACAGTAGTAGGCTCAGAGCTACATGAGGACCAGGCTATGACGGTCCATTTAAAAGAGATCGTAGCTGAGCTCGAAAAACATGCACAAACAGTGACTGCACTCATCGGGAGGATAGGAATGCTTCAGACCAGGCTGCACAGAATGAGGTGTGCGTGCTGTATGGGGTGTGGTTTTTGGGCGTGGGCTGCAACAACCTGGAGGATTTAAAACAAGGTTTAGTCCCCTCCTGGATCAGCAACAAGCACCTCGTAGCCCTCCACCCGTATAGTAATTCACTAAGCCCCTGCCAACTCCGCCTAGCTTCTGAGGCCTACCCGGTCCCAGTGGATTGTGGATGTTCTAATCACACCATCATGGGGATAGTACTAAGGATGCTGGTCATGGGTGGGACAGCCAACCCGCACCGGTATACAGGGTGGAGAATATTGGAGTCATTCAAGGAGGTGACACGTGTCATAAAGTGGGAACACGCTATGACGGGTACTGACCTCTCCGGGTGCCGGAGCCGGGGTGCACATATAATACTGTGTCCCCAGCACTTGAATGTCTATTCTAAACCACAGTGTGGGTTTAAAGCTGCTGGCGCACAGCCTATCAACTGTACCATGGAGGTAAGGGCACAAGACCATGTTCCCCCACAGGTACCATACATAAGGGGTGGGACATATTGTGTCACCACCAGTGCGCCCCACTACCAGCATGGACAACACTTCTGGTGTCCGTTGAGTGACAGCAGTTTTTGCTTTAAACCCGAGGCGGAAGTTCAAGTGGCCCAGGAACGGATTGTCCCCATTCCCGAACCCTGCACTATTCACCTCACTGTGCGTGAAAACATCACAAACCTGCAGGATTATGTTGCACATTTTGGCTATGAAATTCCCCCTCTGCCCAAACATCTTACCGCTCTGCTAGAAGCTGTGGTAATCTCGCAAAAACATTTCTACACTCTGGAACAGAAAACAATTGAGATAGGGAGAAAAATTCTAGCGATCACAATTCCACCTTGGTGGGACATTTTCAGAAATATAGAAGTTCCTGCCGGGATCAGAATAGCTTCCCATGTTTTGGTTGTCTTCCAACTAGCGATTATTCTTTACTTATGGTGTCTCACTTGCCGAGTGAAATGCAGAGGCCGTCAGGTCAGGCACCAAATGGTGCTGTACGCTCCCTGGCCAAACTTGGGGATCGCACAGGGAAGGGTAACACCATATTACCATGTTTGATTTGTTTTAATTTTCACCTGCTGTAAAAACGCAGAGGTCGAGTGTTGTAAGAATGGTACTTAAAGATGTGTTTGACTATGTATCTTTATTTTCCGTAAAATCGGAGTAATGGAGAGGAGTCCGACACCCTCTATGCTGTAACATAATTGGAATGACTGTATTTGCCCATAAACTGCATTGCATTTCAAACGGGGTATGTACCTTTAAGTTTAGATAGGTAAATAAAGGAAAAGGTTGATTCTCAGGAATCAGGAATTTTCTCACCTAGCATGACACTGTACCATGTAGAGTATCACATGGGGGACTCAGTGTTTGAACTCATTGGAAAGAGAATTTAATTTGGAACTGTCAACAATCAACCCAGAAATAGCCAGCCATCATTCTGAGGAGGGAACCCATCCAGCGCATACATAATGATAATGGCCCATCCAGCCCGCATGGAAAACCCAGGCCAAGGCGGACATTGCAAATACCAAAGCTAATTTTTCCCGATTAAGAAACAAATTCGAAAGATCGACACATCCGAGACACATTACCATTAATGGGCCCACCAAAATATGACAAAGGGAGATCGAGCCCGCCAAAATTAAAACAAAGAATCAGGGTTGATTTGGCGGGCAGATTAGAATGGCTCCCAAAGTATAACTGGGGCCCGGTTTTTAACGAAAAGGGAGCAGGCATTCATTTATTCGAAGAGGGGAAGGACGGAGACAGACCACCGCAACAGTTTTATGCAGCTCTTCTGAGCACCAACATCTCCAACCTTGACGACACTCCTGGGCCACACTGCCCTGCTATCGAAAGAAGAAGGAAGAACATCATTGCGCAGAGAAAGCAGTTCCCAGTAACTTCAGACATCACCATCGCGGCAGCAACTGACCACAGCTAACGTCCCAGTAACATCGAAAGCACCGCGATCGATCAATTCCAAAACCAAACCTCCTCAAGAAGAAACCGAAGATTCTAAAGTTTCCACTCTACAATCTGTTCCTAGCTACCAACAGGTGAAACATTACCTAAAGGGACTTTAAAACCTACTGCTGATGGAAGAAAGTGGGTACTCACCCCATAAGTCCAATACGCGTCCTACCGCATCAGCGGACACGACTTAACTGAAAACTATGCAGTAAGAGGTCTTCTACGACGTTAAGGGTACGGAAAGTGGAACCTACAGAGTCCAGCGAACCCTGAAATCATGAACCACCGCCAACTGATAATAAAGGATTGTTGAGCATGATCCCTGTTTGCCTTGGAGTTTAACCTAGTCAGAGTTAGGCATTGGGAGGTGGGAGGTGTACCATTTTCTGTAACCCCTTTTGAATGTGTGATGAAGTGTTCTTTATTCTAGTCATTACAAGCTTGACATTGTACTTTTCTTGTCCGTAATAAAATTTAAGTTCTTTGCACCAAAACCAGTTGTCTCTTGCACTTTGTCACATCCCCAAATAAATCCAAAGTCTAGAACCCAGGAAGTGGGCGCGATTCGAACCGCTCAGAAGGTCAGAGATGAACCTGACCCCATAGACCACCCCCTACAGTCTAGAGGCACCGGGGAAGGTCTGAAGGCACTGGAGAGGGTCTAGGGGCACTGGGGAGGGTCTGGAGGCACTGGGGAGGGTCTGGAGGCACTAAAGTCTCCCTGGGTTGGGAGCATTGGGAGAAGGCCCTAGCTTCCAGCAATGCCAGCAGGCTGTCTGATTTTAGGAGAAAGGGGGATCCTGGAGCATAGGAGAGGGTTGTCTCAGTTCAGGATCAGAGGGGGATCCAAGATATCAACGTTTTTAACTGTTCATTCTGGATGATTTTACCCTTGAAATTGGGACGCATGGCCCATGTATTTGAGGCGCTACTTGGCCTCCTTAGTCCCTAAAATGAAGGGCAGAAAGGACACGCACAATACTGACAGAATCGGCCCTTCCCGCCATATTGGCTGTCGGTGACAGACCAGGCCACCTTCTCTCAATTTCCTCTGGGTCACCAATGGAGCACCAGAAAAGCTGGTGGGCTGGGGCCCGTGTACCACTCATATTGGACAATTGGCAATCACACACCACTCCCGTACTCTCAGACACACCAAATACCCCATCACTCACCATCCAATCTCACACACCACTCCCGTACTGTCAGACACACCACATTCCCATCACTTACCATCTCCAATCTCACGCACCACTCCCGTACGCTCAGACACACCAAATACCCCATCACTCACCATCTCCAATCTCACACACCACTCCTGTACTGTCAGACACACCACATTCCCATCACTTACCATCTCCGATGTCACACACATACAAATTCAATATCACAAATCATTCACAAACTACATGGTACACAACATACACCTTCAATCACAGCATCCCATCTCCACCATTACCTCACCTCACCCAACATGTCATCTCAGGAGAGGTCCAGCACAACACAGGGTCCAGCACAGGTCCGTCACACATCAGACTCCACACTCTGTAGTCGATGTGAAACATTGATAGTAAAGAAAGACAATCATTGGCACAGAGAAGGTGAACCCAAAATATTACATTAAGTCCTGTCATGCCAAGTGAAGAAACAGAGATGTCATTAAAATGAATGAAAAGTGCATTTCTAACTCAAAGGGTGATCAATATTTGGAATGATCCACCAGCTAAGGAGGGAGTTCACCATAGAGTTGGTTGCTAGGCTGGGATAGAGCTAAAGTCAATGCATCAAATGATCTTTTCTTCTGTCCTTATACCCCTGCTATAGTGATATTACAAATTGCAGAAAAACCAACCGAGATTCCAGAAATGTCACAGCAACCAACTTGAAGAATTGGCACTTTCTTGATGGCTCTGTTAAAGAGACTGGTCGATAATGATGACAACACTCGACGAGAAATATTCCAGACTATATACACTGGGCCATCATTGGCCAGAATATGTCCTTCTCACTTGCCGTCATTACCTCTGGGACCGTGTCTGGCTCCTTGATGAAGAGAGCACAATCATTCTGAACACTATGGTGATGATCGTCCAAGACAATCTCAGCTTCATTCAACACCATGTGGCTGACCTCAGAGCGACCACGTTGATCGAGGCACACAAGCAAAGCCAGGAAGCTGCATGTAATCTCCTGGTCACCATTGGCTTAGGGTATTTACAAGAAGTGCTGGTGGTTACCTTGGAAGATATGAAGAAAGGGTATCCATCCCATGTCTATATGGTAAAAACATTGACAAGGCTGTCATCAGCCCATGTCCATGGGATGGTACCTTTAATCAAGCCCATCCTAGAGGTTATGATGCCAGTGCTGATGGATGTCACATTCGACTACCATAAATCAGTGTTTTCTGCCGCACTGGGTGCTTTCAGCAAGAACATCCTACTCTACATGGATGATGTAGTGAAGTGCCCACAGACAACAGTGACTAAAGAATCCTTCGTCAATGAGATGGACATTGCCTATGATTTGCTTTTCAGTAAGTGGCTTGAGAAGACGGAGTCTCCATTAAACATCATAATAGTGGAAGCTCTGGGCTACTGCACGACCTTGATGCCCAAAGACAGCCTAGAGGTAGAACTGCTGAGATTAATTCCTAGAATCCTGCTTCTCTACAAATTTCAGTCCTACCACCCGTAGTCTGTGTCAGATTGTAGATACTGCCGTCAATATGGGAAGTAAAAGTCTGGGACACCGCTAGAGAATCTATTTAACAACTTGCACAAAGTTCCAGTGGATTGTGATAACCGGCTCGCTGCTGAGAATCACAATCAGATCCTTGGCTGCTACACTGTTCTGGCCCAAGATCATGCCGACTCACTCATCGAATTCCTTCTCCCTCAGCTGGAAACCAAGAATCCACAAACCAGACTGGGAGCACTAAGTGTCCTCAAGCAACTTATCAGGGCTGTCCCTTCACAGCTGGAAAGGAGGAAGGTCCAAATCGTGGCTGGGCTGAAACTGGTGCTTCTAGACAACAACAACAATGTCAAGAAGCTGATTGTGGAGACAATTGGTGCCATGGCCCTCGAAGGTTACCTAGATCTAGAGGGAGGAAGAATAATGGTGGAGTTTGTCATGAAACAATATGTTCTCTGCACCGACTCAGGTAACCAAATCCCATTGGATATTGATGAAGATCAGGTTACCCATGAAGACTTGAGTCGAATATGTGAAGTGATGATGTTCACTCTGACAGCTCTGGAGAGTATGGAGGATGTACTCTGGCCATTCCTACTGCACATTACCTTGGCTCAATACACCAAAGGACTAACAATGGTCTCTCCATGTTTAACACGACTTGCAAAGCAGAAGCTGCAAGCCGGAGATAAGAAGTATTTCCTCATTTATAAACAACATACAAATCTCCCCAATCCTCAGGCACTGCTGACCCAGCTTCTGGTTATAGCGGGTTGTCCCTGTGAGGGAGAAGGCCGGGGTGCTGCTGCACTGAGGCTGCTACAGGCCATGAGCCTGAATATTCATGCAGCAATAGTGCAGAGGTGGGAGGAGGAAATTCCATTGTTAGTTAATAACTTGGTGGAGACTTCAGAGAAACCCCTGTCCCAGCAAGAATGGGAGGAGAGACTCATCCTGCTGTTGTCCAAAACTCTGGAAACAATTCATGACGAGCAGTGGACATGCCAGTTGATTGATGAAACAACCCAACAGATCTCAATCTCCCACAGTTATCCACAACAGAAGGGCTTCTTTACAAATGCCTTGGGATGGTGCTACATCACTCAGGTAGCACAGATATAAAGAGGCAGATTGGACAAATGCTGCAGAGTGCTCAGCACAGGGAGGCCGTTGAGAGAGAGGGTGTGGCTGTTGGAATTGGTTTCTGCTCTATCACCAACTTTGAAGCCACTTTCAGTAGCCTCATGGATTATAACTTAAACCTCCTGAAGAAGTCCCCTCCATGTTGATAAGGATGAGTCTGATCTTGAGGTGGACAATGCTGAGAGCACACTGGTCCTTTGCTATGGGTATCTGGCACTAAATGCTCGACCAGACCTTTTATTATCACGAACAGAGAACCACATTCTGCCACTTTTAAATGACCAACTCAGCCAGCTTGGACAGGGGGTAAAGGAAGAATCCCAGGACTTGACTCTGACCTTGAGCCTTATGAAGAGCGTGAACCTGATAGACAGAGCAGTGCAGTCCAGTAGTCGGACATTCCCCTCGAGTTTCAGCAGGAAAAGTGAACCACCAGTGAAAAGTGAAAAGATTGCTACCAGTGCCACGTGCTAGTCAGAGTAGGAATCACAGGATAGCTCAGATGAATACGTGGCTTGAGCAGTGGTGCAGCAGGGAGGGATTCAAATTCCTCGGACATTGGAACCGGTTCTGGGGGAGGTGGGACCAGTACAAACCGGACGGTCTGCACCTGGGCAGGAGCGGAACCAATGTCCTAGGGGGAGTGTTTGCTAGTGCTGTTGGGGAGGAGTTAAACTAATATGGCAGGGAGACGGGAACCCATGCAGGGAGACAGAGGGAAATAAAATGGAGGCAGAAGCAAAAGATAGAAAGGAGAATAGTAAAAGTGGAGGGCAGAGAAACCCAAGGCAAAAAACAAAAAAGACCACATTACAGCAAAATTCTAAAGGGGCAAAGTGTGTTAAAAAGACAAGCCTGAAGGCTCTGTGCCTCAATGCGAGGAGTATTCGGAATAGGGTGGACGAAAAAACCGCGCAGATGGCAGTTAATGGATATGATGTAATTGGCATCATGGAGACATGGCTCCAGGGTGACCAAGGTTGGGAACTCAACATTCAGGGGTATTCAATATTTAGGAAGGATAGACAGAAAGGCAAAGGAGGCGGGGTGGCTTTGCTGGTTAAAGAGGAAATAAATGCAATAGTAAGGAAGGATATTAGCTTGGATGATGTGGAATCGGTATGGGTGGAGCTCCGGAATACCAAAGGGCAGAAAACGCTAGTGGGAGTTGTGTACAGACCACCACAGACCACCAAACAATAGTAGTGAGGTTGGGGACAGCATTAAACAAGAAATAAGGGATGTGTGCAATAAAGGTACAGCAGTTATCATGGGCGACTTTAATCTACATATTGATTGGGCTAACCAAACTGGTAGCAATGCGGTTGTAAGGGGTGGTTTGCAGGGGGTCAGCTTTCCCTTATATGAGCAGTTCCGAATCGCTCCCACACCCTTGGTTCTAGACACTGGAATTATGAAGGGACTGTGACAGACTTGGACAGACAATCGGTTTCAAGGTAGGAAGCAGGTATGGCTTTATTGTGTTTAAAAAGAAGTAAAAGGCTCACCTTTAATAACACACACAGACCAATACACATTGAGGGGTACAACACATTGAATAAAATGTCAAATTACAGCCTGTGAGGAAAAGAATACAGCTTAAACTCTAGATGGGGTAAAGAGGAGAATGCAGATACATTTACACAAGTTATCCCAGCCTCCCCTCTCCCAATTCCCCTAACTAACTAAGTTATAGCTCTGAGGGTTCAGGGTCTATGCTCACCAATCCCTTTAGACAGTTGCCAGTGAATCGCGGTTTCGGGGTTCGCTGCGCTTGGCCTTCTAGGCGAGCCACACCCCGGACAGAGGAGAGGACTTCGGACTGCGTAGTCTTCGGTTGGGGTGCGTCCGTTGATGCGGTAAGTTGCGTTTTGGATGCATGGGGTAAGTACCCACTTTCTTTGGTTGGGAATAGTTTTAGTTAGTCCCTTTTGGTAATTTCTCACCCGTTGGGTTGTTCAGAAGTAGATTGTAGAGTGGTTGTCAATTTGTTTGCTGACAACCTTCCGTTTCGTGGGCCTCGTGTTCGGTCAGTTCTTGATGAGTTCTGGTAGTTTCCTTCACTATTCCATTTCTTCACTGTAGAGGAAGCAGGCTGCTTGTGTCTATGTCTGTGTTCCAGTCTGTGTCCTTGTTCGAGTCTGTGTGAGTTCCAGTCTGTGTTCTGTTAGTTTTTCCTTGTAAAACTGGGGGATAGATATATCCCCAAAAAAAGGCTTTGTTATCTCCAATCAAATCTCTTGAGCTCTGTTTAAACTGTTCTGTCCATTGATTTTCAAATGTCTCCTTTGTCAGCAGTAACTCGATTAGGGTGTGAGAATGTGCTATCACTGGTTTTGCATTGTTTTAGGATTGTCCAGTTTCCTGACCATGATTTCCATTGTGCTTGATTGGGTAATTCGATTATCCCTTAGGGGGTGAATAGTTCCCCCCAGACAGTCTGGGATCCTTAATACATGAATTTGCTTCACAGAGGTTAGCCCCATCTCCTGTATTTGGTAACTCTTTTTCGCAGCCAAAATGTTGTAGAATCTTAAAATTGATATGCTCCTTACCATAGATGTCTAGGGGATCTCAGGCTTCTGTAATTTAGGTCCATTTTGAATTCTCTTTTCAAAAAGTCCAAACACTGGTGGGGGGGGGGGGGGTCTCCATGAATGCATCTCCTTTTATCCCCCGCAGGCGTTGTCTGCCCCTTTAAACTTATTTTAAAAGTCCAGAACGGGATTCTTCTCCTCTGGAGGGGAAAGGTACCAGGAATCTTTGCGAGATATTGGTAAATTCTACATTCCCTCCTGTGATACCATATCACTTATGGTATCATCTTCCAGGTGAGCAAAGTTCCTGACTCCCAAGAGATAACCTTCCCCGTAAATTAACTAAACTAATACCCAAAATATGCATTACACTTATGCAACATCACCATAGATACACACTTTTCCCTTTACAGGTATAAACTTTTTACATTTACACCCACCCAGCTTGGAGGGGATTCAATCACTACAATTGCATTTCAGCAGTTACATTTCATTTCAGTTACATTATATTCACCAGCATGTAGGCAACGTACAACCACATTACAGAAGGAAATAAACCTAGATTAAAATTAAACAACATCAATTGGTCTCCTGAGGTTTGTCCATCACCTGCTAATGTCTGGATCCTGCCCTTGAGAACTGCTCTCAGGCTGGCTGACACAAAAGACAAACTCAAAACAATCACCTAAACATTACTGCAACATTACCCTCAATTCTAAACTAAACCTTAAAATGTAAGATGGTGCAGTCAGCTGCCTTAAACTAAAAATGAGAGCTATGTACAACCGCCACCCGTCTCCGGGTGGCCTGGTTAGTCCCTGTCAGGCCCATGCCTTGTGCGGCCTGATAGCTGCCTGGATGCTAGGGTTTCCCCACAGCCGGTGAGCTGGAGACCCTTGTCTCTGGAACAGCTCGTTGCTACTGCTCCTGTGAGACCCTCACAGCTGGAGGCAGCTGGCTGGGGATCCCTACTCTGAGCGGCCTCTGTACTTCTGACCTTTGGCCTTCCCTGTTGGGCTGCCCTTCTCCTAGGGTAGAATCGCTGAGGCTCAGATGCCGGTGACCACGGTATCTTTGGCCGTGGTGTACGGAGGGTCCTTCTCAGGGCTTGGGTTACTGGGGGTGTGTCCGAATCCCAAACGATGGGTGGGATAGCCTCTCCAGTACTGCAATTCACCGCCCCTATAGGCACGGTTTCTGAGCCTGCCACATTCCCTGTGGGCCCTGCACCGTCGGGGGCGGCCAACGGAGGGTCCCTGTCCTGAGGACGGTTCACCCCTCCCGGCTGCCCTCTGTGCTTGGCTGAACCTGGGTTGTACAGCTTGCACTGGTTGATGTGGAACCACTTATTACGGCGGGGCAGCTTTATGGCATAGACCATCGGGCTTGCCTTGTTGACAATGCTGTATGGCCCCATATAATGCTTCAAAAACCCCGACCCGAGCATAGTTCCTCACCATGACCTGGTCCCCTATCTCCCATTCATGATGTTTGCTGGGTTCTAGCAGCAATCGGTTCCCCTGATGCTGTCTGCCCATGTTACTAGCAGCCTGCCAGTGAATCTGTTTGAGGTGTTCAAACAGGTTCTTGACAAACCGGTCCCGGTTCACCTCTCTGAGCTGACCTTCTGTGAGCACCGGGGCTAGGACATGGGTGGGGGTCTGCATGATCCGGCCAGTCATGAACTCGTATGGGGAATACCCGGTGCTCTTTGACTGGCTAGCTCGGATCCCCATTAGGACCAACGGTAAGACCTCCACCCACTTTTGGGGTGAGTCTCCCATTTCCTTCCGCAGCCTTTCTTTAATGGTGCGGTTTACACGCTCCACAATACCCGATGACTGTGGATTGTGGGCAACGTGCCATTTCCCCTCAATGCCCGAGCACCTCAAGGGTTGCCTGCATTACCTGCCCGGTGAAATGGCTCCCCTGGTCCGACTCCACATACTGTAGGAGTCCCCACCAGGAGAACACTTTCCTCACTAGAATCTTAGCTGTCCCTAGTGCGGTGGCTGTTCGGCAGGGGAAGGCTTCAACCCATTTTGAGAACACGTCCACCAGGACTAGGCAGTATTTGTAGCCTCCCTGGGCGGTGGGTAGGGGCCCGATGTAGTCAATTTGGATTGACTGCCATGGTCCCTCTACGCTCCTGAAGTGTCCTAGGGTCACCTTTCTTTTCTGGGGGTCAGGGTTGTTCGCAGCACACACCAGGCAGTTCGCACAGAACTCGCGGACGTCCTCCCTGAGTCGCGGCCACCATCCTGCCTGTTCCACCCGTTGCCAGGTGGTCTCAGGCCCGGGGTGTCCCACTCCCGGACCCTCATGGGCCAGTTTTAGGAATTCCCTCTGGTGCTGCTGCAGCACGACCCATTGTCCCTCTTTAAACAGCATGCCTTCCTTAACGGTAATGGCTGCTGTGCTGTACGGACCTTCTACTCTCTCTCCTCTAGCTAGCGCATTCAGGACCGGGTCCTGTGCCTGAACTGTTTTTAAGTCCGGGGCCAAATCTATCCCTGTACTCTCTGCTGCCCTATTCTTATCCTTGACCGCTGTTATGCGGCCGGTGTCATAGGGGTCCCAGAACTTTCCCATGCGGGCACCTTCTTTGGCCAGTTTGTCAGCCTGTTGGTTTCCCTCTGCACGGGGTTCGGTTTTTGAATGGGCCTTCACCTTATGTATGTAAACCTTTCCTTCTTCCCCCACTGCTGTCATGATTTTCTCCAGCAGGGGCTTGATTGCCAGAGGTCTCCCGTCAGCGGACGTGTATCCGCGACGGGACCAGATAGCCAGGTACTCCGGACACGAATTGCAGGTGAACATACTGTCCGAGCAAATCGTGTACGGGGTAGGGAATTCCTCGGGGTGGGTCACCACATACATTACGGCAGACAGTTCAGTATGCTGGGCGCTCATGGTACTGGGGAGCTTGATTGCCAGGGCAATACCTGCCCTTGGGTCATAGACTCCGCACCCAGTGAATCGCTCGCCAGTAGATACTGTGCTGGACCCGTCCACGTAGATGTCCCGGCGTGTAGGGTGTAACCCCGCCCGAAGACCAATGTTTACCTCCCATACCCCTTCAATGGAGCACCTGTGGGCTTTCCCTGGGTAGATTAGGTTGGCTGCGAGCCTTGGCTCGCGGGGGCCTTCTACTCTGAGGTCCATCTAGGAGAGGAGCAGGGTCCAGCGAGCAATGCGGGCACTGCTCACCGTCCCGTCCTTCATCCTCCCATCTCGGAGCATCTGAGTAGGTGTGTTAAGAGTGTTAGAGGAGACCCTCCCGTGACGATCAAGGATCTTTTCACTGCCCAATGTGTGGCTAGGAGGTGTCTCTCACAGTTGGAGTACGCCTTCTCCACATCTGTGAGGATCCCGGAGGAGTAAATCCCCGGCCTCAGCTGGCCGTGCAGCTCTTGAAGCAGCACTGAGCTCAAACTGTCCCCACTGGCTGCCACCTCCAGGAAAAACTCCTTTCTACATCTATCACTCCTCAGGCTGGCGCGGTCTGCAAGTCCTTCTTGAGCTGATTAAATGCTGCCTCACAACCCTCATCCCAGTTCCACTCTACGCCCTTGTGTAGGAGCCTGAGCAGAGGGGCTGCGGTGGCTGCATAATCCTCAATGAAGTCTCTGCAGTACCCGGTGAGCCCTAGAAAGGATCTTACCCCTGTCACTGTGTTGGGGGCTGGTAACTCCTGTACTGCCTCCCTTCTAGCCTTGACTATGGCCCTTTCCCCAGCACGCACAGTCAGCCCCAGGAATTTGACTTCCTTCTGGCTGATTTGTGCCTTCTTGGGGTTTACTTTAAACCCTTCTTCTTTTAGAAACATAGAAACAGAGAAAATAGGTGCAGGAGTAGGCCATTCGGCCATTCAATGAGTTCATGGCTGAACATGCAACTTCAGTACCCCATTCCTGCTTTCTTGCCATACCCCTTGATCCCCCGAGTAGTAAGGACTACATCTAACTCCTTTTTGAATATATTTAGTGAATTGGCCTCAACAACTTTCTGTGGTAGAGAATTCCACAGGTTTCACCACTCTCTGGGTGAAGAAGTTTCTCCTCATCTCGGTCCTAAATGGCTTACCCCTTATCCTTAGACTGTGACCCCTGGTTCTGGACTTCCCCAACATTGGGAACATTCTTCCTGCATCTAACCTGTCTAAACCTGTCAGAATTTTAAACGTTTCTATGAGATCCCCTCTCATTCTTCTGAACTCCAGTGAATACAAGCCCAGTTGATCCAGTCTTTCTTGATATGTCAGTCCCGCCATCCCAGGAATCAGTCTGGTGAACCTTCGCTGCACTCCTCAATAGCAAGAATGTCCTTCCTCAAGTTAGGAGACCAAAACTGTACACAATACTCCAGGTGTAGCCTCACCAAGGCCCTGCCCCTGTACTCAAATCCCCTCGCTATGAAGGCCAACATGCCATTTGCTTTCTTAACCGCCTGCTGTACCTGCATGCCAACCTTCAGTGACTGATGTACCATGACACCCAGGTCTCTTTGCATCTCCCCTTTTCCGAATCTGTCACCATTCAGATAATAGTCTGTCTCTCTGTTTTTACCACCAAAGTGGATAACCTCACATTTATCCACATTATACTTCATCTGCCATGAATTTTCTGACTCACCGAACCTATCCAAGTCACTCTGCAGCCTCATAGCATCCTCCTCGCAGCTCACACTGCCACCCAACTTAGTGTTATCCGCAAATTTGGAGATACTACATTTAATCCCCTCGTCTAAATCATTAATGTACAATGTAAGCAGCTGGGGCCCCAGCACAGAACCTTGCGGTATCCCACTAGTCACTGCCTGCCATTCTGAAAAGTACCCATTTACTCCTACTCTTTGCTTCCTGTCTGACAACCAGTTCTCAATCCATGTCAGCACACTACCCCCAATCCCATGTGCTTTAACTTTGCACATTAATCTCTTGTGTGGGACCTTGTCGAAAACCTTCTGAAAGTCCAAATACACCACATCAACTGGTTCCCCCTTGTCCACTCTACTGGAAACATCCTCAAAAAATTCCAGAAGATTTGTCAAGCATGATTTCCCTTTCACAAATCCATGCTGACTTGGACCTATCATGTCACCTCTTTCCAAATGCGCTGCTATGACATCCTTAATAATTGATTCCATCATTTTACCCACTACCGATGTCAGGCTGACCGGTCTATAATTCCCTGTTTTCTCTCTCCCTCCTTTTTTAAAAAGTGGGGTTACATTGGTTACCCTCCACTCCATAGGAACTGATCCAGAGTCTATCGAATGTTGGAAAATGACTGTCAATGCATTCGCTATTTCCAAGGCCACCTCCTTAAGTTCAGCTACCTAAGGGCCCAGTTTAAGAGTGGAAGCAAGTCCTCCCCGACTCCGAGGGACTGTCCACGACGGTGATGATCCCAACTGCTGCCCAGTGACTTGCTCACAAGTGTGTACTGTGGGTGACGGGACAAGAACAGGATTAAGTTTGGCTGTGATGCCCTCTGTAGTCGAAGAGCCCACAGACACTGACTGGCTGGGCTCACAGGAGGAGTGTACACTGCACGAGACAGCAGATTCCACCTGTGAGAGTCAGAACCTTCAGGAGCGAAGGGGACAAAATTCTTGGGGAAGAGAATAGACATTTGAAGTTAATAAAGTGAAATAGGTAAATCTAGTCAGCCATTCTTAACATTCCATGGCGCAAAGTAAAATGAATTGTACAGATTCAGGGCATAACAGCTACTTACTGTAATAAGTCATGATTTCACAGGGTTTCCTGAGCATTCAGAGCCTCTGCATAAAACATTATGGGATAGAGTTTCCACTGGATTCCAGTGCAATTGGCTGTACCAGCACAATCCTTTACACTGGTTTAAGATTCAATTCGCCGGGGGCGGGGGTCCCCGATGGAGGGCACTCTACGCAGGGGTCCTCCCACTATTCATCGGGGACTTGGCCTGGAGGGTGGTGCACGGAGCAGTGCCGTGCAACAAATTTTTAAGCCGGTTCACGGACTCCCAGGCCGCCTGCAATTTCTGCGGTCTGGAGGAGTCCGTGTTCCATGTTTTTATTGAGTGCACGAGGTTGCAGCCCCTGTTCCATTATTTGAAGGGGCTGCTCCTGAAATTCTGGCTGCACTTCAGTCCCACTCTCCTGATCTTTGGGCACCCTGTGCGGAGGGGAGCGGGTAGGTCCGAGGGCCTCCTCGTAGGACTGCTCCTGGGCACGGCCAAGGGTGCCATCAGCCGGTCCAGGCAGCGGGCGGTCGAGGGTGTCGTTCAACCTGACTGCCTGCCTCTCTTCCGCTCTTACATCCGGTCCAGGGTGTCCTTGGAGATGGAGCACGCGGTGTCCACCGGTACGCTCGCGGCCTTCCGCGAGAGGTGGGCACCGGAGGGACTGGAGTGCATCATCACGCCCGGCAACCAAATTTTAATTTGATTTTACGTTTTAAAGTTTAATTTGTTTTCATTGCCGGTGCTTTTAGTGTCCCCCTCCCCTTTTATAGGGGGCACTGGAAAAATTTGATTTTAGCGCCCCAAAAAAACCAAAAAAAAATAAATTAAAAAAAAAAGGGGCCTTAAAAATGTCTGCTGTGTCACCCAGGTCGGGTGGCATGGTTTTAATGTTTATGTTTTTGCAGGTAAACTCAAAAGAGTTTCAATTGGCCGGGATCAGGCCCCGCCCACAAATCTGGCCGTGCCCCTAGGCCGACAGTGCGAGCTTCCGCCAACTGCGCTGCTTCAGGAAGGCTATTCAAAGTGTGCTCATGTTCTGGGGCGCACATGCACAGGTAGGCACGTTTTAGAAGTTTTTACATGTCAAAAAATATTTAATTTACTCACCAATGAAAATAGTAAACGGTTCATTATAGTTTTTTAAAGTCATTTTAAGTGATTTAAAATCAGGTTACTCACAGGGCATATTAATTAATAATGTTTTTTTTTGATTAATCCATTTTCAGCTGTATTAATAAAACTGCACCAGGTTACTATTCTTAAATATATCACAGAATATTTTTTAATGCAAAGAAAAAAAATAAAGAATGACGTCCTAATACGCTGACGGATTGCGCTGGTTCATGGAAGATTGTAAACTTGTGATTATGCAAATGTATTTTAGCAGAAACTTGAATTGCAACCTAACCAGCACAATTTTGGGCATATTTTCCCGATTACGCCCAAAGCGGAAACTCTAGCCGTATCTGTGCTTTTATGAACTGAATGCAGAGTAATAGCTAGAGGCTACATTCACACTGTACTACTCAGTTTATTACAAGAACAAGCAGCAAAGCATCTACTTTCACAGATTCAAGCTGCTAGGATAATAAATCTTCTGATGTAATTTGCCAGGACCTGGCATGAGTTTCGTCAGTTCTAATTTGGTGCGTTCAATGCCTTTTGTGCCAAGCAGCAATCCCTGGGGGATTGGAAAATGAAAGGAAAATGGTAGATCCTGATTAGTGTTGGACTGCTTTCTTGATCTTGTTCGTTTCATTACTTTAAACATCAGATTACGCATGCACACACTAAGTCTCTCTCCCTCTCTCTCTTAGGCAGTCCCTCACAGCCAGCATATCACTTACTGTGGGAAGGAGGGAAGGGGACAGTAGGAATATGTGTTTGTGTGCGCTTGGCCCATGCAGCAGAGCCGATCCCTTTGCCATTGGACCAAGACCTTGCTCTGTCAAGCCAGTGTGGTGGCTGGTGTGCAGCGGCCACCCCACATTAAAAGAATTCACGCACAGGCATCTTCCACCCTTTAAAATGAAGTTCGGGACCTGGAACATCAGGACAGAGACTGTAGATCCCGCACTGGTCTCATCAGACATTTGAGAACTTATATTGTCGTGGAAGCAAGTACTGAATAATGCTGACACACTAAGAGCTACTCCAGCAGCTGCAGCATGGCTGGTGGAAGGCTGTTGACTTTCAGTGGGGGCACTGCAGATGACCTTGCAGTGACTGTGCTGCTGCTGCTTCTTCTTCAACAACTTCCTCTCCCTCGTCTTGGCCAAACAGTGGTTGGGCAGGCTGGATTTCTTGGGTGTGTGAAATGAGGAAGGCACAACGGTAGAGTTGAGGTGAGGGGAGGGCGAGAAAGCAAGAGGTGCATGCTTACACCATGCGCACCTTGTAAATCAGAAGAGATGGTGGGATGAGAGGGAAGAGGATAACGTATGAGGATAGCAGCATCTTGTATCCTTTCAGCCCGCTGGCAAGGACTCAGCCATGCCGCTGCCAAGAATGGCCTGCACTGTCTCCTCCAAGCAGGTGAGGTGAAGCTAGGAATGGGAGGTGTGCCTTGTGTTTGGTACAGATTGTTGGTGGCCGAGTGATTGGGTGGTGTCATGCATTGAGAAGTGTGTGAGGCTAGTGGTGCAATTGGTAGGAGACGGCCTTTGAAGATGCATTCACCAACCTTGACCATTGGTTTGAGGTCATGAAGCCAGGTGGTGGGGGAGGGGGGAGGGTGACACTGCTGGCAGTGACAGCCTAAGTGATCCTTTCTTTCTTTTGGAGGGCCTCCTGGCTCCTGTGGGTAGAGGACCTCTCTTGCAGTGTGGACCCCCTGCACAAAACTAGAATGCTGCATTCGAGACCCTGTGTGCCTCTTCCCCGGCTTGCTGAGCCATTGGTGTTAGTGCTGAGGCACTTTTCCCATTTATTTTTTGAGAAAGACAGTTCAGCATTAAAAGCTGAAGACTGCCATTTGGGAATTATTGAAAAAAAAATTTTTTTCCAGAAGGCAGTGGAGCTTTAAGGGCTAAAAACTGTCTACTTTTAAATGATTTTTATTGTTTTAATTTTAGAAGGCAGTTCCTCTTTAAGGGATTGACACTGCTTTCTAAAATGTCAGCCTTACTTTAAGACAATGCTGCTCTTGCTCCAGGGATGGCATGGCTATGCTATATTGTGCCGCCTTCTATGAGTAGCGCCAGAAAACCAGTGCTGCACGGTAGGTTTAGTGCTGCGCTAATTTAAATTAGCAGGCAGGACCAAAATACCAGTGCTGCCTGCGCTATGATTTCGGGCGGCCATTAACTTCGATCTGTGGTGGTACTGGCAGGTTTCCGGCGAATTGCAATTTCTCGGCCTATGTTTCCTAGTGCTCCATGCTCCATTCTTTTAGCAGCTCCAGCAGCTCAGCCAGCAGTGGGCCATGCTCCTCCCCCTGATCGGTGAACAGGAGCAGGTCATCCACATACTGCACCAACTGCTGGGGTCTGCTAAAGCCCTTTAAACAGTTCGCCATACATTGGTGAAAAATATTGGGACTATTGTGGAAGCCTTGGGGAAGACAGTTCCACATGTATTGTTGGCCCTTAAAGGTAAAGGCGAACTTGTACTCATCCTCCCGTTTTAAAGGAATGGACCAGAACCCATTTGAAATGTCCAGCACTGTGAAAGTGGTCGCGGATGCTGGAATACTCCCTATGAGATCCGCTACGGCTGCTACAGTGGGTGCACAGGCAGGGATATTCTTATTTAGTACTCGATGGCCCTCCACGAGTTGTCCGGTTTCTTAACTGGCCACAGTGGAGAGTTCACATGGGTAGCTATCGGTCTTAACACCCCTTGCTCTACCAGTGATCCCAGCACCGTTGTCAGGTCTGCCTCTGCCTCCCTGGGGAAGTTATATTGCTTTTATGGTCGGGTCATGGGGTCCCCTTCTATACTAACTTCCACCCCCGTTACCCTGCCACAGTCATGTTTGTGGGTGGCGAATGCTGCAAGGTGTGCCCGTACATATGCCTGGTACTCCACTGGGGTGTTACTGACCAGTAATTCCAAGTCGTAACCCTCCTTTGGCTTCATGGTACACAATTTTCCCTTGGCCCCTTTTTCTGGGATCACCGCCACCTCACCTTCCCTGTCAGTCACTATGGCTCCCCATAGACAGTGGTTCCTGAGATCCACTAGGATCTGGTGGCCAATGATAAAATCAGCTCCCAGGATCCCTTTTCCCTTCTGCTCCCATTTCATCAGGACACACTTCCATTTGGTTTTGAGTGTCCCGAACTGAATGGTGAGCGGGATGGAAAACGAACCAGTTTGCTCATTGCCTGTGAACCCCACTAGACTGTACGGGACCCCGTTCGATAGAGGTGAGGTAGCTGGGTTATCTGAAAAAACAAGGGTTCTGGAAGCACCAGTATCTAGCAGGTAGGTCCCTTTCACTTTCTCCACCTCCATCGTAACGCACGGTCTCTTCCAGGCATCGTACTCTAGGGAACACAGGTACACAGGCTGCGCTGGCTCTCGTCATGCATCTGGGTGGGTTGGAGCAGAGGGTTTTACCGTACCAGCTACTGCACCGGTTGCGATAGCAACTGCTCCCTGTCCGTTTATGAGTGTCTGTAGGGCGGCTACGAGTGTCTCATATGAGTCAGGTGTTCCTGCCCCGGCCTTACGGGCTGGGGCTGGAGTGGCTTTTCCCTTGGTCTCTTTCCACGGGTTCCTACAGACCTTCCTCCAGTGCCCACTTTTCCCACTCCCAAAACACTCGCCCCCTTTGTGGGGAGGGTTCCCACCTTCTTGATGCCACTCTCTCTTGCCTTGGCTGGGTTTAATCTCATGGACTCTCCCTTTAGAGGAGGGCTCCTCTGTCCCTCTACCGTTCCGGTAAGCCAGGGTCAACTGTCTGACCACTGTCTCCTTGGTGGTTCTGGGATCTCTTGGATCAAACCAGACCTCGGCTTTTGCCTTTACTCCAGGTAAGCTGTTTGCCACCAGGCTGCGGAGCCAGTGAGCCAGCTCATTAGGGTTCAGCTGGGCCCGGTCAAGAACCCCACTACAGGCCTTTTCGTAGACCGGCCACAACCTGTCGGTGAAAGCCTGTGGAGTCTCCCCATCGAGCTGCACTGTTTTCTCCACTTGGGAGAAAGAACTCCCGTCGTTCATACCCATGGCCTCTAGAACCCCCTCCTTAACCGTAATGTACGTGTTTCGCCCCTTTCTGCTGTCTGCAGAGAGGGAATGGCACAGCTTGGTGTCTAGCGAGAAGAGCAACAGCTTAGCCTGCTCCGAATCATCGCACCCGTTAATATCCCCTGTGTGTTCCACTTCCAGGAAGTGTACCAAGGGATCCACCTGTTGGGTGAGCTTACTTAGGTGGCCTATCATAGCCCTCAGGTTTTGGGTGTCGTGCGGGACTACGAAGTTGCTTTCTAGAGGTCCTGCTACCCCATTGGCATCAGGCGGGCCAAACTTCTGCTGCCGGACCGGGTGCATTGGCCCTGGTTCCGGCCCTTCTTGTATTGGTTCGCCCGCTTCCCACTGCTGCCAAGCCGAGTTAAAACTCGGGGCTGCCCGTGTTGGTAGTTCGCAATCCTTGCCTGCCCCTGCTGCCCCAGGCCGTTCCTGGGAGCTACAGGCGGTGACTGAGGGGTTTCTCCTTGCTCTACCAGGTGTTCCTGGGCTAAACCCGGGTTTATCAGGCACACCATGCCTTTAATCCGGGACAGAGCAAGGTTCAAGCTTTGGATCTGGTGCTGGCCGGGGCCGTGGTCTCCTGCCTCAAATTCCCCGGTACTGGCTACCTTATAGGCTACCTGAATGTCTCTCACCCTCTCCCCGTAATCTTTAACTTGCTTGGCGAGGCAGGAATTTTCTTCCCGCAATGCCCGTTTGCTATTCTTGGCTTCAATAATCTGACACTGTAAAAGGTCCAGTTGGGTTTTGTGCCTTTCTTTAGTGAGCTCTCTACTTTCCTTTAACTGTCCCACCTCTGTCCACAGCCTTTCCCCGACTGTGGCCCTTGCGCTGGACCTCTCTTCTGCCTGTCTCAATACTTCTTTTAATTTCTCATTCTCCTCATCTCGAAGCCGGATCTGTCGCTGAAGGCAAATTAGCCAAATGGCCTTCTCTATCGACTTTTTATGGTCCTTGCTCTCGGTCCATTGAGCTGCAGCATCTTCTGGACGCTCAGCATACAACAGATCGAGTACCCACTCCTTAGCCACATTTACCCTCTTAAACACATACAAGGAAATCCCCTCTTCCATTTTGCTTCTTTTCCTGAAACCAGTCTCTCTCTTATCACGTCCCTTGTACCAGTCTCCTACCTGGCTCGCCATTGTTTAAGGGAAGGTTTGCAGGGGGTCAGCTTTCCCTTCTGACCTTATATGAGCGGTTCCGAATTGCTCCCACACCCTTGGTTCTCGACACTGGAATTATGAAGGGACTGTGACAGACTTGGACAGACAATCGGTTTCAAGGTAGGAAGCAGGTATGGCTTTATTGTGTTTAAAAAGTAAAAGGCTCACCTTTAATAACACACACAGACCAATACACATTGAGGGGTACAACACATTGAATAAAATGTCAAATTACAGCCTGTGAGGAAAAGAATACAGCTTAAACTCTAGATGGGGTAAAGAGGAGAATGCAGATACATTTACACAAGTTATCCCAGCCCCCCCCTACCCCCCGCTCCCAATTCCCCTAACTAACTAAGTTATAGCTCTGAGGGTTCAGGGGCTATGCTCACCAATCCCTTTAGACAGTTGCCGGTGAATCACGGTTTCGGGGTTCGCTGCACTTGGCCTTCTAGGCAAGCCACACCCCGGACAGAGGAGAGGACTTCGGACTGCGTAGTCTTCAGTTGGGGTGCGTCCGTTGATGCGGTAAGTTGCGTTTTGGACGTATGGGGTAAGTACCCACTTTCTTTGGTTAGGAATAGTTTTAGTTAGTCCCTTTTGGTAATTTCTCCCCCGTTGGGTCATTCAGAAGTAGATTGTAGAGCAGTTGTCAATTTTGTTGCTGACAACCTTCCGTTTCGTGGGCCTCGTGTTCGGTCAGTTCTTGATGAGTTCTGGTAGTTTCCTTCACTATTCCATTTCTTCACTGTAGAGGAAGCAGGCTGCTTGTGTCTATGTCTGTGTTCCATTCTGTGTCCTTGTTCGAGTCTGTGCGAGTTCCAGTCTGTGTTCTGTTAGTTTTTCCTTGTAAAACTGAGGGATAGATATATCCCCCAAAAAAAGGCTTTGTTATCTCCCATCAAATTTCTTGGGCTCTGTTTAAACTGTTCTGTCCATTGATTTTCAAATGTCTCCTTTGTCAGCAGTAACTCGATTAGGGTGTGAGAATGTGCTATCACTGGTTTTGCATTGTTTTAGGATTGTCCAGTTTCCTGACCATGATTTCCATTGTGCTTGATTGGGTACTTTGATTATCTCTTAGGGGGTGAATAGTTCCCCCCAGACAGTCTGGGATCCTTAATACATGAATTTGCTTCACAGAGGTTAGCCCCATCTCCTGTATTTGGTAACTCTTTTTCGCAGCCAAAATGTTGTAGAATCTTAAAATTGATTTGTTCCTTCCCATAGATGTTTAGGGGATCTCAGACTTCTGTAATTTAGGTCCTTTGTTGAATTCTCTTTTCAAAAAGTCCAAACACTGGGGGGGGGGGGGGGGTGTCTCCATGAATGCATCCCCTTTTATCCCCCACAGGTATTGTCTGCCCCTTTAAACTCATTTTAAAAGTCCAGAAAGCGATTCTTCTCCTCTGCAGGAGAAAGGTACCAGGAATCTTTGCAAAATATTGGTAAATTCTACACGGTAGAGGAGAATTTCCTGGAGTGTATTAGGGATGGTTTTCTAGATCAATTTGTCGAGGAACCAACAAGAGAACTGGCCATCCTAGACTGGATGATGTGTAATGAGAAGGGACTAATTAGCAATCTTGTTGTGCGAGGCCCTTGGGGAAGAGTGA
Source organism: Pristiophorus japonicus (assembly GCF_044704955.1). Lineage (NCBI taxonomy): Eukaryota > Metazoa > Chordata > Chondrichthyes > Pristiophoridae > Pristiophorus > Pristiophorus japonicus. Next base: position 148,468,462 of record NC_091987.1, on the reverse strand, counting down.
CCATAATATGGTAGAATTCTTTATTAAGATGGAGAGTGACACAGTTAATTCAGAAACTAGGGTCCTGAACTTAAGGAAAGGTAACTTCGACGGTATGAGGCGTGAATTGGCTAGAATAGACTGGCAAATGATACTTAAAGGGTTGACGGTGGATAGGCAATGGAAAACAGTTAAAGATCACATGGATGAACTTCAACAATTGTACATCCCTATCTGGGGTAAAAATAAAACGGGGAAGGTGGCTCAACCGTGGCTAACAAGGAAAATTAAGGGTAGTGTTAAATCCAAGGAAGAGGCACTTAAATTGGCCAGAAAAAAACAGCAAACCTGAGGACTGGGAGAAATTTAGAATTCAGCAGAGAAGGGTTTAATTAAGAGGGGGAAAATAGAGTACGAGAGGAAGCTTGCCGGGAACATAAAAACTAGCTGCAAAAGCTTTTATAGATATGTGAAAAGAAAAAGATTAGTGAAGACAAACGTAGATCCCTTGCAGTCGGATTCAGGTGAATTTATAATGGAGAACAAAGAAATGGCAGACCAATTGAACAAATACTTTGGTTCTGTCTTCACGAAGGAAGACACAAATAACCTTCCGGATGTACTAGTGGACCGAGGGTCTAATGACAAGGAGGAACTGAAGGAAATCATTATTAGGCGGGAAATTGTGTTAGGGAAATTGATGGGTTTGAAAGCCGATATATCCCTGGGGCCTGATAGTTTGCATCCCAGAGTACTTAAGGAAGTATCCCTAGAAATAGTGGATGCATTGGTGATCATTTTCCAACAGTCGATCATCTCTGGATCAGTTCCTATGGACTGGAGGGTAGCTAATGTAACACCACTTTTTTGAAAAGGAGAGAGAAAACAGATAATTATAGATCGGTTAGCCTGACATCAGTAGTGGGAAAATCTTGGAATCAATCATTAAGGATGAAATAGCAGCGCATTTGGAAAGCAGTGACAGGATCAGTCCAAGTCAGCATGGATTTGTGAAAGGGAAATCATGCCTGACGAAGTTTTTTGAGGATGTAACTCGCAAAGTGGACAAGGGAGAACTAGTGGATGTAGTGTATTTGGTCTTTCAAAAGGCTTTTCACAAGGTCACACACAAGAGATTGATGTGCAAAATCAAAGCACATGGTATTGGGGGTAATGTACTAACGTAGATAGAGAATGGTTTGGCAGATAGGAAGCAGAGAGTCGGGATAAATGGGTCCTTTTCAGAATGGCAGGCAGTGACTAGTGGAGTGCCGCAGGGCTCAGTGCTGGGACCCCAGCTCTGTACAATATACATTAATGATTTAGTTGAAGGAATTGAGGTGAAGAAGGCAAATGGCATGTTGGCCTTCATAGCTAGGGGATTTGAGTATAGGAGCAGGGAGGTCTTACTGAGGTTGTACAGGGCCTTGGTGAGACCTCACCTGGAATAGTATGTTCAGTTTTGGTCTCCTCATCTGAGGAAGGACATTCTTGCTATTGAGGGAGTGCAACGAAGGTTCACCAGACTGATTTCAGAATTCGCTGGATTGACATATGAGGAGAGACTGGATCAACTGGGCCTTTATACACTGGAGTTTTGAAGGATGAGAGGGGTTCTCATAGAAACATATAAGATTCTGACGGGACTGGACAAGTTAGATGCGGGAAGAATGCTCTCGATGTTGGGGAAGTCCAGAACCAGGGGATATAGTCTTAGGATAAGGGGTAGGTCATTTAGAACAGAGATGAAGAGAGATTTCTTCACTCAGAGAGTTGTTAACCTGTGGAATTCCCTGCCGCAGTGAGTTGTTGATGCCAGTTCATTGGATATATTCAAGAGGGAGTTAGATATGGCCCTTACGGCTAAAGAAATCAAGCGGTATGGAAAGAAAGCGGGAAAGGGGGTACTGAGGTGAATGATCAGCCATGATCTTATTGAATGGTGGTGCAGGCTCGAAGGGCCGAATGGCCTACTCCTGCATCTTTTTTCTATGTTTCTATGTTTACTATAGTAAATGCAACAACTTATTGAGGCTGAGCCAACAGAGCTGCTGCAGACTCCTATTCAGCCGTTGGCAATGAATGCCTGCCTGTACCTTGTCCAACTGAACCCACGGCTAAATGAAGCTGATCAATGCCCGTTAATTAAAAGCTGTTTGAGGAGTATTTTCCGTTTAGTTCCTGTGGACCATGACCAAGACAGGATACCTGTCAAGCAAAAGTTGTTTGAGGAGACAGTCTTTACACGGATAGCATGGCTGCTCTATACAGTCTCCTCAAACAACTTTTGCTTCAGAAGCTGACCCGAGGGTCTCCAGACCATATACAAATATGTGGAGACGTGGATAATATCAGCGAGGGATTATGAAAGAGAGCGAGCAGTAGACATGACTCTAAGCTGCTGACATTCTACTGGCAGGAGCTTGATGCTGAAAATATAATGGCACAGATTGACTTGGGGGCTGTAGTTGGTCAGCTGCTGCCACGACGTGTTGACCCGTTGCTTACCATACGGCAGAAGGTCATGGACAGTTTGCACATCCTACTAAAGATCCAGGCATGTTCTGAAGGTGTGAATCCAGATGAGCAATATGAGCAGGAAGGGATTCTGAGAAGAATTGGCCAACAATTGGCGAGCACAGACACCACAGTCCTCTTTAAAGGATGCTCCGCGCTCTCACAACTCATTTCCCAGCACTTGCCCCGGGACCAGCTCGCCAACCTGCTCTTTATGCTCTTCAAAGGGCTGGTTGACCACCAACCCAGCTGTTCCAATGCAGCTGCTATTATACTGAAAGCTGTGGTTAAACGATGTGGCCCTGAGCTGGAGGATCAGCTCTCAGAGATCCTCGAGGCACTGCACCTTCAAATGGCAGCAATCACACAGCAGGAAGTGACACTGACAGTTCGACAAACCTTCACTCTGCTCACTTCCCAGCACCTGCCAGCCGTTGTGCGTTGTCTCCTCAGGTTCCCTGAAGGCGAGTGCACCAGCGCCATCTGGAGGTCAGTAGCAAAGAAGACCCAATTGGCTGCCATTTCATTGAAACAACTGATGCAATACCTGAAGAGATCGGTGGCATTTAGTGAAAGGAGCCATTCAGTGACCGAGGACGAGAGACCTGATCCTCTGGCTGTTATTTGCGCTGTATACGAGATACAGGGTGATTTGGACAGTTTAGGTGAGTGGGCAAATGCATGGCAGATGCAGTATAATGTGGATAAATGTGAGGTTATCCACTTTGGTGGAAAAAACACGAAGGCAGAATATTATCTGAATGGTGGCAGATTAGGAAAAGGGGAGGTGCAACGAGACCTGGGTGTCATGGTTCACCAGTCATTGAAAGTTGGCATACAGGTACAGCAGGCGGTGAAGAAGGAAAATGGCATGTTGGCCTTCATAGCTAGGGGATTTGAGTATAAGACCAGGGAGGTCTTACTGCAATTGTACAGGGCCTTGCTGAGGCCCACCTGGAATATTGTGTTCAGTTTTGGTCTCCTAATCTGAGGACGGATGTTCCTGCTATTGAGGGAGTGCAGCGAAGGTTCACCAGACTGATTCCAGGGATGGCTGGACTGACATATGAGGAGAGACTGGATCAATTGGGCCTTTATACACTGGAGTTTAGAAGGATGAGAGGGGATCTCATAGAAAAGTATAAGATTCTGATGGGACTGGACAGGTTAGATGCGGAAAGAATGTTCCTGATGTTGGGGAAATCCAGAACTAGGGGACACAGTCTTAGGATAAGGAGTAGGCCATTTAGGACTGAGATGAGGAGAAACTTCTTCACTCAGAGAGTTGTTAACCTGTGGAATTCCCTGCCGCAGAGAGTCGTTGATGCCAGTTCATTGGATATATTCAAGAGGGAGTTAGATATGGCCCTTATGGCTAAAAGGATCAAGGGGTATGGAGAGAAAGCGGGAAAGGGGTACTGAGGTGAATGATCAGCCATGATCATATTGAATGGTGGTGCAGGCTTGAAGGGCCGAATGGCCTACTCCTGCACCTATTTTCTATGTTTCTATGTTTCTATGTCTATGTTTCTATGTCTCAGAGCCGGAGTCTGCAGAGGCTGTAAACACCTTATTCGCTGCTCTGTTAACACATCTCGGTTCCTCCATCTATGTGAATGTGCCTTCTGACTTTATTCCTTGCTGTGAATTGGAGCAGTCAGAAAACCGATCAACAACAGCAGTGTGCAGAAGCCGAGAGCTTTGCCTGTCCTCAGTAGAGACTCTCAGGGCCGTGCTGAATCGAGCGCACAATGAAGTGGTGGTAGATTTTGTCCAGGAGAAGGGAGGCTGGGATTTAATGTTGGACCCACACACCCACCACAAGGGGATTGCTCTGCTCGCTAGAGCGATGAGCTTGTTCAATGAGCACCAGCTGGTTGGGATTGTGGTGGATCAAGCACCTGTCCTGTCAACTACACAGGTGGGCCAGAAAGCCACTATGGCTGCCTTCTTCGGTGAATATTTAAACTGCACTTTCATCTCCCAAGCGCAACTCACTAACACCCTGGTGGATAGCTTGCTCATAGGCCTACTGGATTCGACTCTGGCTGTCAGACTGCTCTGTATTCAGGGCCTGAGGAATATTCCAATTGGAGTACCTGGACTGATGGAGAGACCTGTTGGCTGCAATGAGTAACATGCTGCAGGACAAGGATGACCATGAAGAGGAATTCATGACTGAAGTAACATCAACTCTCTCAAAGATCTTGGACCAGCTCAGTGTCAATGCCATCGGACCATTCTGTATTGGATTAGCAAAAGGAATTCAATCTTTCTTTGAGTTCAAATTCACTCAGGTTTGTGCTGCCGCATTTACCGTGTTTGGCACTTTGGCCAAATGTGGACACGGACATTCAAGGGCTTCCTTTATGGAACAGATCCACCCGAACCTGGTCAGTTTGTTGCTACACCTGAACGAAAAGAGTGAGAAGATACAAAGGGCCTGTCTTTTAACATTGTGCTTGGTCGCCCCATATATCGGCTCACAGAGGGTTTGTGCAATAATCCAGGAGCATTCACGGGAAGGCAGCCTGAAGTAGGAGGAATTTTTGAAAGTTCTTTCCTTACAGCCCATCAAAGATTTCCCCAGGAGGGTCAACTCATATATAGAGTGCTGCAGGTCCTTCCTACACATGGGGCCTCGTCTCCGAGGGGATGCGGTCTTCTTAAGAGTTGTCCTTTGCCCGGAGGAGGACATGGATTCAGAAACTCTGCTGTTTAAGGATACAGCGTGGACAATCCAACTCAACTCGACAGACTCACCGATCCTTCTCCACCTGTTTCAGATTGTGCTCACAGTCTGAAGTCACTCTTTGTCCCCTCGATGACATTTCCCTGATATTGTGAAGAATTATCTCTTTGGTTATTATTTGATTAATTTAAGAATTTAATTCTGAAAACAAACTATTTTTGATCACAACAGATTCGGATCAATTTACAAATTGAATTCTGGAAATAAATGGTTTTGAGCTCCACAGTTCCTGATGAGTTTAAAAGCTGAGTTACGTTAACAAACGATTTGATCTCCACATATTCTGAAGACTTTGGTAAGGTTGAAACAAACTTGCCACTTATTTATCGAGAGCTTTTCAGCATCTGCACTTCAGCTACTGGTGAAACCCACTTCCTGTGTTGCCATGGTTTTCACTGTGATGTCATGTGACATAACCTCCTGAGTAACAATGTGGGGGGGGGGGGTGATGCAGGGCCTGGGTTGAAAGCCCATATAAGGACTGCAAGCTGTTTGAGGCTAGTTGGGGTTAAGCACAGACCGGAGAGACATTGGGGCAATTTTAATCTAAGCCGCCCGTCGGGAAACTGACGGGATCTGGTGCAACGCTGGTTTCACACCCCGCCCGTTCTCACTCTCCATTGACTCATCACATGGAGCATAAACACCGGCATAGAACTGATGGGCTGAATGGCCTGTTTCTGTGCTGTAAATTCTATGTCATTTTATCTAAATGTTGATTCATTCCCCATATCCTGGACCCCAGAGTGGCCCACTTTGTGAAAGTGATGGAGTGGAGGAGGGAATGGTGAGATGTTAGCACAAAGCTGGCTCAAGGGGCATTAAGCAGATTGCCCACAGTCAGCATGGTCAGCTCATTTCAATCATTGCCATAAGATCCTGACATCATTTTAGAATTGTGACAGTACCTGGTATAATGCAGAATGCGAGAAAGTTGGCTGCAGCATAAATGTAAAGGGATGCACCTCCTTAATGGCAGGTGAACTTACATGGGAAGAGGGGGTAATTTTAATCTCGCTTCCAGCGGGAAACTGATGTGATCAGAATATGTGGTGGTGAGTAGGGAAGAGATTAATGTTGAGTGTGGACCGTGATTTCTAGTGAATGGGGAAGGGGTTGTGGTGAGTGGGGAAGGAGCTGTGTTGTGAGGAAGGGGTTGTGTTGTGTCAGGAAGGGGTTGTGTTGTGTCAGGAAGGGGTTGTGTTGTGTCAGGAAGGAGCTGTGTTGTGAGGAAGTGGTTGTGTTGTGTCAGGAAGGGGTTGTGGTGCTGAGTAGGCGGTGAAAACTTGACAAAGTGTTGAAAATTCTCAGAAGTAAAAGGTTATGCGGTGGGGTGGGGAGCAAGAACAAGGCCAGCGGGATGAGCTTTGAGTAATGAAGAGAGAGACTTAGAGCAGATATGAAAGCGACAGCTGAGGGGAAAAGGTCATGTGCCAGGAAATTGAAATCTCTTTATATTTTGATGATCATGTTCTCCCCTGCAGTCCATGTACTTAATGTATGCCTCTATCCTTACCCTTGATTTTTCCCTTATGGCTTTCATCATCATCATAGGCAGTCGCTCGGGGTCGAGGATAACTTGCTTCCACTCTAAACCTGAGTTCTCAGGTGAGTGAAGAGTCCAATGCGGGACCCACAGTCTCTGTCACAGGTGGGGCAGACAGTGGTGAAAGAACGGGTGGGTGGGTGGGGTTTGGGTTGCCGTGCACTCCTTCCTCAGTCTGCGCTTATCTTCAGCTTGCTCCCGGCGAAGAGACTCGAGGTGTTCAGCACCTTCCCGGAAGCTTTTCCTCCACTTTGGCCAGTCTTGGACCAGGGATTCCCAGGTGTCGGTGGGGATGTTACATTTTTTCCAAGGAGGCTTTGAGGGTGTCCTTGAAGCGTTTCCTCTGCCCACCTGGGACTCGCTTGCCGTGTTGGAGCTCAGAGTAGAGCGCTTGTTTTGGGAGTCTCGTGTCAGGCATGCGGACAATGTGGCCCGCCCAACGGAGCTGATCGAGCATGGAGATGTTGGTCTGAGCGAGAACACTGACATTGGTGCGCCTATCCTGCCAGTGGATTTGCAGGATCTTGCGGAGACAGCACGGTGGTACTTCTCCAGTGTTTTGAGATGTCTGCTGTATATGGTCCATGTTTCTGAGCCATATAGGAGGGCGGGTATCACCACTGCACTATAGACCATGAGTGTGGTGCCGGGTTTGAGGTCCTGGTCTTCAAACACTTTCTTCCTCAGGCGACCGAAGGCTGCACTTGCACACTGAAGATGGTGTTGGACGTCATCGTCGATATCTGCCCTTGTTGATAGTAAGCTCCCGAGGTATGGAAAATGGTCCACGTTGTCCAAGGATTTTGATAACCGAGGGGCAGTGCTGCATGACGGGGGCAGGTTGGTACAGGACCTTTGTTTTACGGATGTTTAGTGTAAGGCCTATGCCTCGGTGAAGATGTTGACGATGGCTTGGAGTTCGGCCTCCGAGTGTGCGCAAACGCAGCCATCATCTGTGTATTGTAATTTGACATAGACATCGCCGCCCTAAGCGAGACCCAGCAGGCAGGGGAAGGCCAGCTTAAAGAACAAGATGGTGGCTAGACCTTCTTCTGGAAAGACAAACCAGAAGCAGAACATTGCCTCCATGGGGTAGGCTTCACCATAAAAAACGAGCTAGTGGGCCATCTCAGACACTCCCCTTGCAGGATAAACCAATACCTCATGACTCTTCAGCTCACCCTAGCCCGGCACCAATGTCATAGCATCCCAGGTAGTGGATCAGTTGGCGACTCTTGGTCCAAGGTGGAGCGCAGAAGCGGGGTCAGGGCCCAAAACAGGTCGGGGGTCAGTGGGAGATCGGGAGTTAGCGGGAGGTCGGGGGTCAGCAGGAGGGTCGTGGCTCAGGAGTGGCGTAGCATGGGCGTAGCGAGTTCATGAGACCACCATTGCTTCCTGCGAAACCCAGGGATAGAGGTCCAGTGGGAAGGAGGAAGGACGATAGTTGGAGTATGTGTGTGTGTGTATGTACTAGGCACATGGAGCGGACCCTGGTCTCCAGTCGTGTTGGTACCCCTTGCCACCAGAGCAAGACCTTGCTCTGCCAAGTCCGTGTGGTAGCTGGTGTGCTAGCCCTATGGATTGGTAGTCCGATAGATTGGAGGGTAGCTAATGCAACCCCACTTTTTAAAAAAAGGAGGGAGAGAGAAAACAGGAAATTATAGACTGGTCAGCCTGACGTCGGTAGTGGGGAAAATGTTGGAATAAATTATTAAAGATGTAATAGCAGCGCATTTGGAAAGCAGTGATAGGATCGGCCCAAGTCAGCATGGATTTGTGAAAGGGAAATCATGCTTGACAAATCTTCTAGAATTTTTTGAGGATGTAACTAGTCGACTGGACAAGGGAGAACCAGTGGATGTGGTGCATTTCAAAGGCTTTTGACAAGGTCCCACACAAGAGATTAGTATGCAAAATTAAAGCACATGGTATTGGGGGTAATGTATTGACGTGAATAGAGAACTGGTTGGCAGACAGGAAGCAAAGAGTAGGAATAAACGGGTTCTTTTCAGAATGGCAGGCAGTGACTAGTGGGGTACCACAAGGTTCAGTGCTGGAACCCCAGCTATTTACAACATATATTTATGATTTTGATGAAGCAATTGAACGTAACATCTCCAAGGCTGCAGATGACACTAAACTGGGTGGCAGTGTGAGCTGTGAGGAGGATGCTAAGAGGCTGCAGGGTGACTTGGACAGGTTAGGTGAGTGGCCAAATGCATGGCAAATGCAGTATAATGTAGATAAATGTGAGGTTATCCACTTTGGTGGCAAAAACAGGAAGGCAGAATATTACCTGAATGGTGACAGATTAGGAAAAGGGGAGGTGCAATGAGACCTGGGTGTCATGGTACATCAGTCATTGAAAGTTGGCATGCAGGTACAGCAGGCAGTAAAGAAAGCGAATGGTATGTTGGCCTTCATAGCGAGAGGATTTTAGTATAGGAGCAGGGAGGTCTTACTGCAGTTGTACAGGGCCTTGGTGAGGTCACACCTTGAATATTGTGTACAGTTTTGGTCTCCTAATCTGAGGAAGGACATTCTTGCTATTGAGGGAGTGCAGCGAAGGTTCACTGGACTGATTCCCGGGATGGCAGGACTGACATATAAAGAAAGACTGGATCAACTAGGCTTATATTCACTGGAATTTAGAAGAATAAGAGGGGATCTCATAGAAACATATAAAATTCTGACGGGATTGGACAGGTTAGATGCAGGAAGAATATTCCTGATGTTGGGGAAGTCCAGAACCAGGGGTCACAGTCTAAGGATAAGGGGTAAGCCATTTAGGACCGAGATGAGGGGAAACTTCTTCACTCAGAGAATTGTGAACTTCTGGAATTCTCTACCAAAAAGTTGTTGAGGCCAGTTCGTTAGATATATTCAAAAGGGAGTTAGAAGTGGCCTTTATGGCTAAAGGGATCAAGGGGTATGGGGAGAAAGCAGGAATGGGGTACTGAAGTTGCATGATCAGCCATGATCATATTGAATGGTGGTGCAGGCTCGAAGGGCCGAATGGCCTAATCCAGCACCTATTTTCTATGTTTCTATGTTTCTATGTTTCCACATTAAAAGAATTCACGCACAGGCAATCTTCCACACTCTAAGATGAAGTTCGGGACCTGGAACTTCAGGACTCTCATGGACAACCCCAACAGCAACAGACCGGAACACCGCACTGCTATTGTTGTCCGGGAACTCTAGCACTTCGACATAGACATCGCCTTCCCTGAAAACTTTGAAATTATGCCCTGTATACCCAAGTCCAGGTCATTAATATATCTCAAAAAGAGCAGTGGTCCCAATAAAAGCCCCTGGGGAACACCATTGTATGTGTCACTCCAGTCTGAAAAACAACAGCTCACCACAATTCTCTGTTTTCTGTCTCATTTCGCATCCATACAGCCACTGCTCCTTCAATCATTACCCTGCATACCCTGTCAGTGATAATGATGATGATGATGAATCCCATGGGCTTCAATTTTGCTAACAAATTTATTACGTGACACTTTATTAAAAGCCTTTTGAAAGTCATATACACCTCAACCACACTTCCCTCATCAACCCTCTCAGTTACTTCAAAGAGCCTAATCAAGTTAGTCAAACACAATTTGCTTTTACCAAATCTGTGTTGGTTGTCATTTATTAACCCATATTTTTCAAAGTGACAATATATTTTCTCCTGGATTATAGTCTCGAAGATTCCCCATCACCAACATTAGGCTGAGTTGGCCTGTAGTTACCAGGTTTATCACGCTCCCCTTTTTGAACAAGGGTGCAACATTTGAAACCCTCCAATCCTCTGGCACCACGCCCATATCTAAGGAGGATTAAAAGGTTGTGGTCAGAACCTCTGCAATTTCCACTCTCAGTAACCCAGAATGCATCCCATCGGACCGGGTGACTTTTTTTACTTTGAGTGCTGCCAACCTTTTAAGTACTGCCTCTTTATCCTATCCATTTTATCTAGTGCCCTCCTTTACTGTGACATTGTCAGCATTCTCACCTTTTGCGAAGACAGATGCAAAGATCTCATTTAATCTTCTCTAATAATCCCCCATGTAGCACCTTTCCGAAAGTCCATGTGCACTCCATCCACCGTAATTCCCCATCACCATGTCTGTTAGCTCCTCAAAAGAATTCCATGACTGTAAGAGAGGGATAACCATCCGTGGCTAACTAAGGAAATAAGGGAGGGTATCAATTTGAAAACAAGGGCATACAATGTGGCCAAGACTAGTGGGAGGCCAAGGGAAACTTTTAAAAGCCAGCAAAGAATGACTGAAATATTGATAAAAAGAGGGAGGATAGAGTATGAAAGTAAACTAGCACGAAATATAAAAACAGATAGTAAGGGTTTCTACAGGTACATAAAAAGGAAAAGAGTGGCTAAAGTAAATGTTGGTCCCCTACAGGATGAGAATGGGAAATTAATAATGGAGAACAGGGAAATGGCAGAGATGTTGAACAAATATTTTGTATCGGTCTTCATGATAGAAGATACTAAAAACTTCCCAATAGTGGATAATCGAAGGGCTACAGGGAGGGAGCAACATAATACTATCACAACTAAAATAGTAGTCGGTAAAGTAATGGGACTAAAGGCAGACAAGTCCTCTGGACCTGATGGCTTACATCCTAGGGTCTTAAGTGGCTGCAGAAATATTGGATGCATTGGTTGTGATCGACCAAAATTCCCTGGATTCTGGGGCGGTCCCAGCGGATTGAAAAACTGCAAATATAACACCTCTATTTAAAAAAGGCAGACAACAAACAAGAAACTATAGACCAGTTAGCCAAACATCTGTCGTTGGGAAAATGCTGGAGTCCATTATTAAGGACATTTAGCGGGACATTTTGAAAAGCATAATTCAATCAAGCAGTCAGCATGGTTTTATGAAAGGGATATCATGTTTGACAAATTTGCTGAAGTTCTTTGATGATGTAATGAGCAGGGTGGATAAGAGGGAACCATTGGATGTGGTGTATTTGGATTTCCAGAAGGCATTCGACAACGTACCACATAAGGAGGTTACTGTACAAGGTAAAAGTTCATGGGGTTGAGGGTAATATATTAGCATGGATAGAGGATTGGCTAACTAACAGAAAACAGAGAGTCGGGATGATTGGTTCATTTTCCGGTTGGCAAACAGTGACTAGTGGGGTGCCGCAGGGATCGGTGCTGGGCCCTCAACTATTTACAATCTATATTAATGACTTGGATGAAGGGCCCCGAGTGTAATGTAGCCAAGTTTGCTGATGATACAAAGATCATCAAAGGGAAAGAAAATTGTGAGGAGGACACAGAAAATCTGCAAAGGGATATAGATAGGCTAAGTGAGTGGGCAAAAATTTGGCAGATGGCGTATAATGTGGGAAAATGTGACGTTATCCACTTTGTCAGAAAAAAAGGGGAGAAGCAAATTATAATTTAAATGGAGAAAAATTGCAAAGTGCTGCAGTACAGCAGGACCTGGGGGTCCTTGTGCATGAAACACAAAAAGTTAATATGCAGGTACAGCAAGTAGGGCGATGGAGTATAAAAGCAGAGAAGTCCTGCTACAACTGTACAGGGTATTGGTAAGGCGTAGAGTTTTGGTCTCCGTATTTAAGGAGGGATATATTTGCATTGGAGGCTGTTCAGAGAAGGTTCACAAGGTTGATTCCGGAGACGAGGGGTTTGACTTATGAGGATAAGTTGAGTAGGTTGGGCCTATACTCATTGGAATTCATAAGAATGAAAGGTGATCTAATTGAAACATAGATAATGAGGGGGCTCGACAAGGTGGACGCAGAGAGGATATTTCCACTCATAGAGGAAGGTCTCAGAATAAGGGGCCGCCCATTTAAAACTGAGATGAGGAGGAATTTCTTCTCAGAGGGTTGTAAATCTATGGAATTCTCTGCCCCAGAGAGCTGTGGAGGCTGGGTCATTTAAATATATTTAAAGGCAGAGATAGACAGATTTTTGAGTGATAAGGTCATAAAGGGTTATGGGGAGCAGGCAGGGAAGTGGAGCGGAGTCCATGATCAGATCAGCCATGATCTTATTGAATGGTGGAGCAGGCTCGAGGGGCCAAATGGCCGACTCCTGCTCCTATTTCTTATGTTATTATGAGCAAGCACGATCTTCCCTTTTGAAATTGGTGTTGGCTACTTATTTAGTACCTCATCAGCGAGAAACCTGGTCGTTTCATCCTCAACCAGCTCTAATATTCCCACCATTAGATGAATTAGACAGAGACAGGAAGTGGAGTACAAACCTCATTTATTACACGATTTCAGGAAAGATAAATATTGCAGGAACAGAGTCCCATTTGCAAAGCACAACCCCCTCCCACCCTATAAAAAACCCTCTGATCATAGGATCCCTGATCTCCCAGCGATTAAATCCTCCCCCTTTTCAGCCTATGGGTCGATGCATCCCCCCCACCCCAGTGTCTTGGAGACACCCCCTACCTGCCCCAACCCTCCCCCCCCCATCCCAACCCTCCCCCCCCCCCCCACCCCGGAGCTGGGACAGTCTCAGGGATCGCCTCCCCGCCTCCCTCCCCCCCGCCAGGATTGAAGGTCTCGTGTCTCAGACACACCCTCTGCCGCCTCCACCCCCTTGCCGGGACTGCTACAGTCCCAGTTAGCACATCTGACAATCAAACCAGAAACGGAGTAGGGGTGAGATGGAGATCAGGGTCAATCTCCCATGGAATCCGCTCCCTCATCCTGGGGATTTAACATGTAAAAAGCAACAGTGAACACAAGCCCCCGCAGTGAAACCAGTAAATTCGACATCCATGCAGTGTGTGCAGTATAAACAGATCAAAGCTAAAATCACCAAAACAGAAAACACACAGGTTTAATACCTACAACCCCCAGCGCTACAGTTAAACAGGGTCATCCAGAGCCAGAGCCATCACCAGTCAATCGCCATCACTGCGATGAAAAGCTACCATCTCCAAATCTCTCTCCAACTCCTCCCGCTGACTGTGGACTGGGGAAAAAGAATAGATGGTCACAGAGCAAGGCAAACCCAGCAGACCCCAAACACCACCAATAAAACTCAGCAGACCCCAAACACCAGCAATAAAACCCAGCAGACCCCAAACACCAGCAATAAAACCCAGCAGACCCCAAACACCAGCAATAAAACCCAGCAGACCCCAATCACCAGCAATAAAACCCAGCAGACCCCAAACACCAGCAATAAAACCCAGCAGACCCCAAACACCAGCAATAAAACCCAGCAGACCCCAAACACCAGCAATAAAACCCAGCAGACCCGATCCCACCCCACCAAGCACCAGCAGTAATCAATCCTGGGGGAAGAGACACCACAAAACCCCATTAACTAATTTCATGGAAACTCGACTACCTTTAATGAAAGGGAGCATTTGACAGGAAGCCACGTCCAGGGTGCGATGTTAGAAGTGTTTACCCCCCACCCCCAATATCTCCAGCCTCACTGTGCAGGATCGCCATCTCCAGCGGGACAGTCTCACCGCTCAGAGTTGAACTCTATGACTCGGCCTTTAACATCTATTCACCGAGAGACAGGCATTGGGCTCAGAGGAGTGAGTGAGTGAGTGAGTCTCACACACACGGCTCAGAGACCCCCACCAGCGTTTCACACACAGAGACACTGGGCTCAGAGACCCCCCCGTGAGGGTGTATCTGTAATATCCTCGTCAATAGCCCAGTGAAGAATCTGCTGACACTATTGATCACTAATATACATGCCTCAGGCTGGCGGACGAGGTTGGTGAGGATTCCTCTGTATCAGAAGCTGTTAATGGAAGGAGAGATGTTAAATAACTGTTCACCTTCAGAGATAGACACGCCCCCCATCTCCCCCGTCAGACATCTCCACGCCCCCCCCTCCCACACCAGAGAGACACGCCCCCATCATTAGAACCACACGCCCCCTCCCCCATTCTTTAGAGAGACAGACAGAGGACGACACACCCACACAGTTAAGTGAAGATCCCGTTATGATTCGAGGTAAACTTACTGTTTGCTGGATTGTAGACGGTTTTATCTCCGCTGTAAAACAAGGAGCCCTCAGTTAGTGTCGCCACACTGACAGTCAGAGAGGAGAGAGCAGGAAACGCCGAGCGAAAGGTAGAGATGGTAACACGCCAACTGCCCCACACCACACACTGGGACCCCCACTCACACCCACCCCAATAACCTCACGCCCACACCCCAACCTCCCATTCTCCTCTCCCACTTCCTGCGCCTAGAGTCCCCCCAGTGAGGACCTGCCCACTCCCCTCCACTCCCCAGTGAGGACCTGCCCACCCCCTCCACTCCCCAGTGAGGACCTGCCCATCCCCTCCACTCCCCAGTGAGGACCTGCCCACTCCCCCCACTCCCCAGTGAGGACCTGCCCACTCCCCAGTGAGGACCTGCCCCCACCCCCTCTACTCCCCAGTGAGGACCTGCCCACTCCCTCCACTCCCCAGTGAGGACCTGCCCCCACCCCCTCCACTCCCCAGTGAGGACCTGCCCATTCCCCCTCCACTCCCCAGTGAGGACCTGCCCACTCCCCTCCACTCCCCAGTGAGGACCTGCCCACTCCCCAGTGAGGACCTGCCCACTCCCCCTCCACTCCCCAGTGAGGACCTGCCCACTCCCCCTCCACTCCCCAGTGAGGACCTGCCCACTCCCCCTCCACTCCCCAGTGAGGACCTGTCCACCCCCTCCACTCCCCAGTGAGGACCTGCCCCCACCCCCCCCCCACTCCCCAGTGAGGACCTGCCCCCACCCCCTCCACTCCCCAGTGAGGACCTGCCCCCTCCCCCCAGCTCCCCAGTGAGGACCTGCCCACTCCCCCTCCACTCCCCAGTGAGGACCTGCCCACTCCCCCTCCACTCCCCAGTGAGGACCTGCCCACTCCCCCTCCACTCCCCAGTGAGGACCTGTCCACCCCCTCAACTCCCCAGTGAGGACCTGCCCCCCACTCCCCAGTGAGGACCTGCCCCCACCCCCTCCACTCCCCAGTGAGGACCTGCCCCCATCCCCCCCCCACTCCCCAGTGAGGACCTGCCCCCAACCTCGCACTCCCCAGTGAGGACCTTCCCCCTCCCCCCAGCTCCCCAATGAGGACCTGCCCACTACTCCTCCACTCCCCAGTGAGGACCTGCCCACTCCCCCGCCACTCCCCAGTGAGGACCTGCCCACTCCCCCTCCACTCCCCAGTGAGGACCTGCCCACTCCCCCTCCACTCCCCAGTGAGGACCTGCCCATTCCCCTCCACTCCCCAGTGAGGACCTGCCCACTCCCCTTCCCCAAGTGAGGACCTGCCCACTCCCCTCCACTCCCCAGTGAGGACCTGCCCACCCCCTCCACTCCCCAGTGAGGAGTTGCCCACCCCCTCCACTCCCCAGTGAGGACCTGCCCACTCCCCCTCCACTCCCCAGTGAAGACCTGCCCACTCCCCTCCACTCCCCAGTGAGGACCTGCCCACTCCCCTTCCCCCAGTGAGGACCTGCCCCTCCCCCCACTCCCCAGTGAGGACCTGCCCCCTCCCCCTCCTCAACAGTGAGGACCTGCCCACTCCCCTTCCCCCAGTGAGGACCTGCCCACTCCCCCACCCCCCCGTGAGGACCTGCCCACTCCCCTTCCCCCAGTGAGGACCTGCCCATCCCCCCACTCCCCAGTGAGGACCTACTCACTCCCCCTCCTCCCCAGTGAGGACTTGCCCACCCCTCCCACTCCCCAGTGAGGACCTGCCCCCTCCCCTCCCCCTCAGGACCTACCCAATCCCCTCCTCCCCCCAGTGAGGACCTGCCCACTCCCCAGTGAGGACCTGCCCACTCCCCCTCCACTCCCCAGTGAGGACCTGCCCACTCCCCCTCCACTCCCCAGTGAGGACCAGTCCACCCCCTCCACTCCCCAGTGAGGACCTGCCCCCACCCCCCCCACCCCCCCCAATCCCCAGTGAGGACCTGCCCCCACCCCCTCCACTCCCCAGTGAGGACCTGCCCCCACCCCCCCCCACTCCCCAGTGAGGACCTGCCCACTCCCCCTCCACTCCCCAGTGAGGACCTGCCCACTCTCCCTCCACTCCCCAGTGAGGACCTGCCCACTCCCCTCCTCTCCCCAGTGAGGACCTGCTCACTCCCCTTCCCCCAGTGAGGACCTGCCCCTCCCCCCACTCCCCAGTGAGGACCTGCCCCCTCCCCCTCCTCCCCAGTGAGGACCTGCCCACTCCCCTTCCCCCAGTGAGGACCTGCCCACTCCCCCACCCCCCCGTGAGGACCTGCCCACTCCCCTTCCCCCAGTGAGGACCTGCCCATCCCCCCACTCCCCAGTGAGGACCTACTCACTCCCCCTCCTCCCCAGTGAGGACTTGCCCACCCCTCCCACTCCCCAGTGAGGACCTGCCCCTTCCCCCCCCCCTCAGGATCTACCCAATCCCCTCCTCCCCCCAGTGAGGACCTGCCCCCTCCCCCCAGTAAGGACCTGCCCCCTCCCTCCTGCCTCAGGACCTACCCAGCGAGGAGCTGCCCAGTCCCCCCCTCCCCCCCAGTGAGGACCTGCCCAGTACCCTCTCCCCCCTCCCCCCCAGTGAGGACCTGCCCAGTTCCCCCCTCCCCCCCCAGTGAGGACCTGCCTAGTCCCCCCTCCCCCCCCACTAATGACCTGCCCAGTCCCCCCTCCCCCGCAGTGAGGACCTGCCCAGTCCCCACCTCCCCAGTCCCCACCTCCCCCCCAGTGAGGACCTGCCCAGTCCCCACCCTAATGGGGACCTGCACATTTTCGATCAATTGCTACATTCTTTTTGTAGACAACGACAGCCACAATGGTGAGAATGACAAGCAGCGCGAGGACCCCAAGCACAACACCG
This sequence comes from Pristiophorus japonicus, assembly GCF_044704955.1. Classification (NCBI taxonomy): domain Eukaryota; kingdom Metazoa; phylum Chordata; class Chondrichthyes; family Pristiophoridae; genus Pristiophorus; species Pristiophorus japonicus. The sequence continues at coordinate 148,450,822 of NC_091987.1, read as the reverse complement.
ACAACAACAAGGACCTGGGAGAGAGAATCAGAGAGAGTGAGTCACACTTGGGGAATCTACAACCAGTGAGACTGTAATGTCCCGAGCATACACCGGGCGCAGTCACACTGCAATATCCCAGCTCAGCACTGACCCTGTGCTCACACAGTGAGACTGGACCCTCACACAGCTCAGCACTGACCCTCACACAGTGAGACTGGACCCTCACACAGCTCAGCACTGACCCTCACACAGTGAGACTGGACCCTCACACAGCTCAGCACTGACCCTGTGCTCACACAGTGAGACTGGACCCTCACACAGCTCAGCACTGACCCTGTGCTCACACAGTGAGACTGGACCCTCACACAGCTCAGCACTGACCCTCACACAGTGAGACTGGACCCTCACACAGCTCAGCACTGACCCTCACACAGTGAGACTGGACCCTCACACAGCTCAGCACTGACCCTGTGCTCACAGTGAGACTGGACCCTCACACAGCTCAGCACTGACCCTGTGCTCACAGTGAGACTGGACCCTCACACAGCTGAGCACTGACTCTCACACAGTGAGACTGGACCCTCACACAGCTGAGCACTGACTCTCACACAGTGAGACTGGACCCTCACACAGCTCAGCACTGACCCTGTGCTCACACAGTGAGACTGGACCCTCACACAGCTCAGCACTGACCCTCACACAGTGAGACTGGACCCTCACACAGCTCAGCACTGACCCTCACACAGTGAGACTGGACCCTCACACAGCTCAGCACTGACCCTGTGCTCACACAGTGAGACTGGACCCTCACACAGCTCAGCACTGACCCTGTGCTCACACAGTGAGACTGGACCCTCACACAGCTCAGCACTGACCCTCACACAGTGAGACTGGACCCTCACACAGCTCAGCACTGACCCTCACACAGTGAGACTGGACCCTCACACAGCTCAGCACTGACCCTGTGCTCACAGTGAGACTGGACCCTCACACAGCTCAGCACTGACCCTGTGCTCACAGTGAGACTGGACCCTCACACAGCTGAGCACTGACTCTCACACAGTGAGACTGGACCCTCACACAGCTGAGCACTGACTCTCACACAGTGAGACTGGACCCTCACACAGCTCAGCACTGACCCTGTGCTCACACAATGAGACTGGACCCTCACACAGCTCAGCACTGACCCTCACACAGTGAGACTGGACCCTCACACAGCTCAGCACTGACCCTCACACAGTGAGACTGGACCCTCACACAGCTGAGCACTGACCCTCACACAGTGAGACTGGATCCTCACACAGCTCAGCACTGACCCTCACACAGTGAGACTGGACCCTCACAAAGCTCAGCACTGACCCTCACACATTGAGACTGGATCCTCTCTTCAGTCTTACCATAAAACACGATCACCTTCCTCTGCAGACCACCGTGCTCCACTTCACAGGACCTGACCTGGAAGGTGCCGTCGTGGTTGGGGAGGATCCCACTGGACTGGGTCTCAGCGAGGAACACACCATCTCTCCACAGAGTCACCTCGATGGCTTGAGGGTAAAATCCAGTGGCGACACAGGACAGGCGTTTAGCATCGCCCGGGCGGGTAAAGGACACGGCGGGGGCAACTGAGAGCGAGGGGGGAGGGGGAGAGGGGGAGAAAGGGAGAGAGGGAGAGAGAGAGAGGGGGGAGGGGGAGAAAGGGAGAGAGGGGGAGGGGGAGGGGGAGAAACGAAGAGAGAGAGAGAGAGAGAGAGAGAGAGAGAGGGGGAGGGGGAGAGAGAGAGAGAGAGAGGAATTAGTACAGGATCCTGGCGATAGAGAGACCCTCAATCTCACTGTCCCATCTTTCCACCCGCCCCTCCCCCACCACCATCTCACACCCTCGTTCACTCTCCCCCTCCCCTCCCTCCCACAGCCTCCCTCCCTCTCCACACGCTCCCACACCCTCCCTCCTTCTCACACTCACACAGCCCCTCCTCCCTCCTCCCACACCCTCCCTCACACACTCATACCCTTCCTCTCTCTCTCACACCCTCCCTCCCACACTCGGCCTCACCACACCCCCTCTCTCTCTCCCCCACTCCCTCCCTACCCTCTCGCCTCCCCTCACTCAATCTCCCCCCCTCACTCCCCAACCCCTCCCCATTCCACACTCCCTCACCACCATCCCCCCTCCCCTCACTCCCCCCAACACCTCCCTTCACCACCATCCCCCCTCCCCTCACCCCCTCAACACCTCCCCTCACCCCCTCAACACCTCCCCTCACCCCCCCCCACCTCCCCCTCACCCCCCCAACACCTCCCCTCACACCCCCCACAACACCTCCCCTCACCCCCCCCAACACCTCCCCTCAAACACCTCCCCTCAACACCCCCCCAACACCTTCCCTCACCCCCCCCCAACACCTCCACCCCCCCCAACACCTCCCCTCACCCCCCCACAACACCTCCCCTCACCCCCCCCAACACCTCCCCTCAACACCCCCCCAACACCTCCCCTCACCCCCCCCAACATCTCCCCTCAAACACCTCCCCTCCCCCCTCAACACCTCCCCTCAAACACCTTCCCTCACCCCCCCCCCAACACCTCCCCTCAAACACCTCCCCTCACCCCCCAACACCTCCCCTCACCCCCAACACCTCCCTTAACCCCCCCCAACACCTCCCCTCACCCCCCAACACCTCCGTTAACCCCCCCTCAACACCTCCCCTCAACACCTCCCCTCATCCCCCCCCCAACACCCCCCCACAACACCTCCCCTCACCCCCCTCAACACCCCCCCCAACACCTCCTCTCACCCCCCCCAACACCTCCACCCCCCCCAACACCTCCACCCCCCCAACACCTCCACTCACCCCCCAACACCTCCCTTAACCCCCCCCAACACCCCCCCTCACCCCCAACACCTCCCTTAACCCCCCCCCCAACACCTCCTCTCACCCCCCCCCAACACCTCCCCTCAACACCTCCCCTCAAACACCTCCCCTCAAACACCTCCCCTCAAACACCTCCCCTCCCCCCCCCCCCACAACACCTCTCCTCACCCCCCCCACAACACCTCCCCTCACCCCCCCACAACACCTCCCCTCACCCCCCCCACAACACCTCCCCTCACCCCCCCCTCAACACCCCCCCAACACCTCCCCTCACCCCACCCAACACCTCCACCCCCCCCCCCAACACCTCCACTCACCCCCCAACACCTCCCTTAACCCCCCCCCCCAACACCTCCCCTCACCCCCCCCCCAACACCTCCCCTCAACCACCCCAACCCCAACACCTCCACTCACCCCCGCCCCCCCAACACCTCCCCTTACTCACCAGCTCTCAGTTCCCTCTCTCCGGCCTGCAGCTGTTTCTTCAGCCAGGTGATGCACTCCTGCTCCAGGAAACCCTTGCACTGCTGGCCCAATTCCGTGTCCAAGTCCCACTTGTGCTTGGTGCTCACTCCCCATGGTACCGAGGTGTCCCACACCAGCCGATCCTTGTCAAAGCTGATGTAATCATCGCCATCCCAGGCATACTGCGCGAGCCCATCCGTGGTGCCGTCATCCCGCAGCTCACAGCCATAAAACATCTGCATTGTGTGCATCCCTGTCAATCAAACACACAGCCAATCACAGCCCACCCAGACAGAGACCCCGCCCAACGAGAGAGGGGGGAGAAATAGAGAGACACGGGGGGATGGGGGGGTGGGGGGGAGAATAGAGACACATGGAGGGGGGGAATAGAGAGACACGGGCGGGGGGGAATAGAGAGACAAGGGCGGGGGGGGGAATAGAGAGACAAGGGCGGGGGGGGAAATAGAGAGACAAGGGCAGGGGGGGGGAATAGAGAGACAAGGGCGGGGGGGGGAATAGAGAGACAAGGGCGGGGGGGGGAATAGAGAGACAAGGGCGGGGGGGGGAATAGAGAGACAAGGGCGGGGGGGGGGGGAATAGAGAGACATGGCGGGGGGAGGGGCGGAGATAGAGAGACACGGGTGAGATGGAGAGACACGGGGGGGTGGGCGGGAATAGAGAGACACGGGGGGTGGGTTGGATGGAGAGACACGGGGGTGGGTGGGATGGAGAGACACGGGGGGTGGGCTGGATGGAGAGACACGGGGGGTGGGTTGGATGGAGAGACACGGGGGTGGGCGGGATGGAGAGACAAGGGGGGTGGGCTGGATGGAGAGACACGGGGGGTGGGTTGGATGGAGAGACACGGGGGTGGGCGGGATGGAGAGACACGGGGGGTGGGCTGGATGGAGAGACACGGGGGGTGGGCGGGATGGAGAGACACGGGGGGTGGGTGGGATGGAGAGACACGGGGGGTGGGTGGGATGGAGAGACACGGGGGGTGGGTGGGATGGAGACACACGGGGTAGATGGGGCGGGGGGGTCATCAAGGACGACATGGGGGGCACTCACCATCGCTGTGGTTGGTCCATGTTAGGATGTCCTGACTATAGACCTTCATTCTCTGCTGTTGGAACCGCGCGCGCTGTGTGACCCATTGCAGGTACTCAGCGCCCTGTCTCTCCTCCACCCACTGCTGCCGCGGAATCGCCACTTTCCTATCGCTGTCATACTCAGAAATCTGCGTATCATCTAAATAGCCGACAACCACAAACCACGGTACTCCGGGAATCGGGGTCATCCAGGTAAGGAAATACCGGAGAGAGTGAGAGCCTGTAACACACAGAGACATCAGAGAAAGAACCACAAAACATCTTCTGCATTCCTACATCGTCGCTGGGCCATAATCTTGGCACTCCCTCCCTAACAGCTCTGTGGGAGCACCTTCACCACACGGACTGCAGCAGTTCAAGAGGGTGACACAAGAGCAATTAGCGACAGACATCCTGTGAATGAAACCGCATCCCATACAGATATTGCTGAACCAACCAGTGGGATTAATCACCAGCTGAGTGACTGAATGAAGCAACTCATTGGTCAGATACTTATCATAACTCACTCTGATACAATCATCAACATCAGGGCATGGACTCCAAGGGTAAACCACCCACCCACGGTCAGACTGAGGAAGAGGGGCCGGGGTAACCCACCCACCCACGGACAGACTGAGGGAGAGGGCCTGGGGTAACCCACCCACCCATTGACAGACTGAGGAAGAGGGGCCGGGGTAACCCCCCTACCCATTGACAGACTGAGGGAGAGGGCCTGGGGTAACCCACCCACCCATTGACAGACTGAGGGAGAGCGGCCGGGGTAACTCCCCTACCCACTGACAGACTGAGGGAGGGGGCTCGGGGTAACCCTCCCACTGACAGACTGAGGGAGGGGGGCCCGGGGTAACCCCCCTACCCACTGACAGACTGAGGAAGAGGAGCCCGGGGAAACCCCCCTACCCATTGACAGACTGAGGGAGGGGGGACCGGGGTAACCCTCCCACTGACAGACTGAGGGAGGAAGGACCGGGGTAACCCACCCACTGACAGACTGAGGGAGGGGGGACCAGGGTAACCCACCCATTGACAGACTGAGGGAGGGGGCTCGGGGTAACTCACCCACTGACAGACTGAGGGAGGGGGGATCGGGGTAACCCACCCATTGACAGACTGAGGGAGGGGGCTCGGGGTAACTCACCCACTGACAGACTGAGGGAGGGGGGATCGGGGTAACCCACCCATTGACAGACTGAGGGAGGGGGCTCGGGGTAACTCACCCACTGACAGACTGAGGGTGGGGGGACCGGGGTAACCCTCCCACTGACAGACTGAGGGAGAGGGGCTCGGGGTAACCCACCCACTGACAGACTGAGGGAGAGGGGCTCGGGGTAACCCACCCATTGACAGACTGAGGGTGGGGGGACCGGGGTAACCCTCACACTGACAGACTGAGGAAGAGGAGCCCGGGGAAACCCCCCTACCCACTGACAGACTGAGGGAGAGGGGCTCGGGGTAACCCACCCATTGACAGACTGAGGGTGGGGGGACCGGGGTAATCCACCTATTGACAGACTGAGGGAGGGGGCTCGGGGTAACCCTCCCACTGACAGACTGAGGGAGGGGGGACCGGGATAACCCTCCCACTGACAGACTGAGGAAGAGGACTCTAGTTTACTGCAGTTACACCAAGTCGAGAGGTACAGATTGAGGAAGAGGAGTGGGACTGACAGTCAGCAGGGCTGGGGGATCTAGTGAACGTATGAACAGACGGACCTGGGAATGCGATCCTGTCCAACAGGAACAATGTGCTTGCTGCCTGTGGGAATAAGGAGCAAGGCTGGAAGAAGCATGGGCACAATGTTGACCAAGGCACCATGGAGCAGGAGGCAGTCCAAGGGGAGGAGCAGGACAGAAAAGTTGGAGTTAGAGGGAGTCAGTTTAACATTGGGTTTGGGAGCTCCCAGAATCTGTCATTAGGGACAGAGTGACTGAGCACTTGACCAAATACAAAGTGCTCAGAAAGCCATGGCTTTGTTAAAGGTAAGTCAGCTTTGACTAATCTTGTTGATTATGTTGAGGAGGTCACGACTGAGGTAGACAAGGGTGTGTCTATGGATGTTATGTACATGGACCTCCAGAGGGTATTCACTAAGGTTCCACACAAGAGACTTAGCAAAATGAGAGTGCCTGGAATTGGAGGTGGCCTTTTGACTTGGGCTGTAAATTGGGAGACAGAGACTGGGGATAAAAAGGTATGTACTCTGATTGGTGGGATGTGACCAGTGCTGTCCCCCAGGGATCTGTTCTGGGCCTCAGCTTTTCACCACATTTATAACTGACTTGGATGAAGGAGAGGAGAGTTGTATATCGAAGTTTGCAGATGGCACTGAGTTAGAGGGACAGTAAGTTGTGTAGGTGGGAGCAGGAAGTTACAAAGGGACATCGTTAGATTACGTGTGGATAAAACTGTGGTAGATGGAGTTCACTGTGGGAAAGTGTGAGGTCATCCAGTTTGGACCCGAGAAAGATCGATCAGTGTATTTCTAATGGAGAGAGGCTAAAAACTGTGGAGGAGCAGAGAGATTTAGGGCCCAAGTACAGAAATCACTAAAAGTTAATATAGACAGGTACAAAAAATAATTTTAAATGCTGATGGAATGTTGGCCTTTATCTCGAGGGCTGGAACCCGAGGGGGGAAGTTATGTTCCAGTTCTAGAAAGCTCTGGTTGGACCCCACCTGGAGCACTACATTCAGTTCTGGGCACAGAGAGGGTGCTGTACTATAACAACAACTTGTATTTATCATAGAATCATAGACGTTTACAGCACGGAAGGTGGCCATTTTGGCCCATTGTGCCCAACAAGAGGCTATCCAGCCTAATCCCACTTTCCAGCTCTAGATCCGTAGCCCTGTATATTATGGCACTTCAAGTGCACTTTGAAATACTTTTTAAAAGTGGTGAGGTTTTCTGCCTCTACCACTCTTTCAGGCAGTGAGTTCCAGACTCCCACTACCCTCTGAGTGAAGAAATTCTCCCTCAAATCCCCTCTAAACCTTTTATCAATTACTTTAAATTTATGTCCGCTGGTTGTTGACCCTCTGCTACGGGAAATAGGCCCTTTCTATCCACTATATCGAGACCCCTCATAATTTTATACACCTCAATGAGGTCTCCCCTCAGCCTCCTCTGTTCCAATGAAAACCAATCCAGCCTATCTAATCTGTCCTCATAGCTTAGATTCTCCACTCCCGGCAACATCCTCATAAATCTCCTCTGCACCCTCTCCAGTGCAATCACGTCCTTCCTGTAATGCGGTGACCAGAACTGCACACAGTATTCCAGCTGTGGCTTAACCAATGTCTTATACAGTTCAAGCATAACCCCCCCTGCTCTTGTATTCTATGCCTTGGCTAATAAAGGCATTCCGTATGCCTTCTTAACCACCTTATTTACCTGGCCTGCTACTTTCAGGGATCTGTGGACATGCACTCCAAGGTCCCATTGTTCCTCTACACTTTTCAGTGTCCTACCATTTAATGTGTATTCCCTTCCCTTGTTAGCCCTCCCCAAATACATTACCTCACACTTCTCTGAATTAAATTCCATTTGCCACTGTTCTGCCCACCTGACCAGTTGATTGATAACTTCCTGCAGTCCGCAGCTTTCTTCTTCATTATCAACCACACACCCGATCTTAGTATCATCTGCAAACTTATTATCATACTCCCGATATTCAAGTCTAGATCATTGATGTATATCACAAAAAGCAAGGGACCTGGTACTGAGCCCTGCAGAACCCCACTGGAAACATCCTTCCAGTCGCAAAGTCACCCGTCAACCATTATCCTTTGCTTCCTGCCTTCGAGCCAATTTTGGATCAAACTTGCCACTTTGCTCTGGATTCCATGAGCTTTTACTTTTGTGACCAGTCTGTCATGTGGGACCTTATCAAAAGCTTTGCTAAAATCCATATACTCTACATCATACGTTTTGCCTTCATCGACCCTCCTAGTTACCGCCTCGAAAAATTCAATGAATTTCGTCAGACATGACCTTCCCTTAACAAATCCGTGCTGTTGTCCTTGATTAATCCATGTCTTTCTTAATGAAGATTTATCCTGTCCTTCAGGACTTTTTCCAATAATCTTTCCACCACTGAGGTTAGGCCTTTAGCGTGCCAAGGGCTTCACAGGAGTATTAGAAGATCAAAAAAATTGACACTGAGCGGCATAAGGAGAAATTAGTGCAGGTGACCAAAAGCTTGGTCAAAGAGATAGGGTTAAAGGAGCGTCTTGAAGGAGGAGAGTTAGAGAGGCGGAGAGGTTTAGGCAGGCACTTCCAGAGCTTGGGGCCGAGTGCAGATTCACCAAAATTATACCCGGGCTCAGAGGGTTAAAGTATGAGGACAGGTTGTATAAACATGGCCTGTATTCTCTCAAGTTTAAAAGATTGAGGGTAATCTGACCGAGGTGTTTAAAATGTTCAAAGGATCGATAGATTAGATACAGGGAAACTGCTCCCTCTGGTGGAGGAATGAAGAACAAGGGGACATAATCTTAAACTTCGAGCTCGACCATTCAGGAGGGAAATCAGGAAGCACTTCTTCACAAGAAGGGGAGTAGAAATAGGGACCGTTCTCCCCAAATGGCAGTAGGTGTTGAGAATCAAGTGGAGCTTTCAAAACTGAGATAGCATTTTCGAGCAAAGGCAGGTAAATGGTGTTGAGGTACAGATCAGTCATGAGTTAACTGGTTGGCGGAACAGGCTTAAGGGACTAAATAGCCTTCTCCTGCTGCTTTTGCTCTCTCCCTTTCCATTTTACATCCTCATGACCCTCTCAGTCCCCGCTGGTCTCTCCCTCTCTCTACAATCCAGCCCCACATCCCTGCCCCTCAGTACCCCCACTCTCCTCACCATTGTCTCTCAACATCTCAGACCCAGTACCCAGCCTGGTACTGAGCCTCTCACACCCCATTACCCCAGGGTTAATGGCCCAGTACCCAGCCTGGTACTGACCCTCTCACACCCCATTACCCCAGGATTAATGCCCCAGTACTACTGTGCCTCTCACACCCCATTACCCCAGGGTTAATGCCCCAGTACCCAGTCTGACACTGACCCTCTCACACCCCATTACCCCAGGGTTAATGCCCCAGTACCAAGCCTGACACTGACCCTCTCACACCCCATTACCCCAGGATTAATGCCCCAGTACTCAGCCGGACACTGTGCCTCTCACACCCCATTACCCCAGGGTTAATGCCCCAGTAACCAGCTTGGTACTGACCCTCTCACACCCCATTACCCCAGGGTTAATGCCCTAGTACCCAGTCTGACACTGACCCTCTCACACCCCATTACCCCAGGGTTAATGCCCCAGTACCCAGCCTGACACTGACCCTCTCACACCCCATTACCCCAGGATTAATGCCCCAGTAACCAGCTTGGTACTGACCCTCTCATACCCCATTACCCTTTGGTTAATGCCCCAGTACCCTGCTCTCACTGACCCGCTCACACCCCATTACCCCAGGGTTAATGGCCCAGTACCCAGCCTGACACTGAGCTTCTCACACCCCATTACCCCAGGGTTAATGCCCCAGTACCCAGCCTGACACTGACCCTCTCACACCCCATTACCCCAGGGTTAATGCCCCAGTACCCAGCCTGGTACTGACCCTCTCACACCCCATTACCCCAGGGTTAATGCCCCAGTACCCATCCTGACACTGAGCCTCTCACACCCCATTACTCACCTGCAGAGACCCCTCCACACAGAAGGACCAGCACTATCAGTCCGATCATTGTTACTTCCCTCGCCGGGCTGGGATGAGCAATTTGTGGGCAATCCTTTTTAAATGGATCGTCTAACTTAATCTGTGAGCTGTGAACAATTCAGATCTTGTGATTCCTGTGCTCACTGCTGCTTTTATTACACTCAGACTCCTCTGTACTGATTGGTTCGAGGCTATATTTGTGTCCAATTAGAATAAAAACAGGCTGTGAGTCAGCAGGCTCTGGGTAGAAAAGTCCCAGTGTCAAAGTCGATATAAACTTTCCAAATATCATAAGCTATCTATCCAGAGAAATGCTGCGAGCTACATCATCAGTTGTCAAGTAGGATGAACTGAACAAGGTTGGATAATTAAACCAGAAATTGAAAGAAGTGTGATACTGCACATGACAGGAAAGAACATTCGGGTCAGGAGGAGGCCATTCAGCTCCTCGGGCCTGCTCCGCCATTCAATCAGATCACGGCTGACCCTGTACCTCAACTCCATTTACCCACCTTTGCTCCGTATCCTTCGATACCCTTACCCAGCAACAATCATCGCTCTCGATCTTAAAAGCTCCAATTGTCCCAAGTTGCAGTGTTGTGGCACCCTTGCCTGAGTCAGAGGGTTGTGGGTTCAAGTCCCACTCTGGAGATTTAAGTACAAAAATCTAGGCTGACACTCCAGTGCAGTGCTGAGGGAGAGCTGCAATGTCTTTCGGATGAGAAGTTAAACCGAGACCCCGTCTGCTGTCTCGGGTGGATATAAAAGATCCCATGGCACTATATCGAAGAAGAGCAGGGGAGTTATCCCCGGTGTCCTGGCCAATATTTATCCCTCAATCAACATAACAACAACAAATTATCTGGTCATTATCACATTGCTGTTTGTGGGAGCTTGCTGTGCACAAATTGGCTGTTGCGTTTCCCACATTACAACAGTGACACTTCAAAAAGTACTTCATTGGCTGTGAAGCGCTTTGGGATGTCCGATGGTTGTGAAAGGCGCTATATAAATACAAACCTTTCTTCCAACATCCTCTGGGTTTGGGGGGGAGTTCCAGATTTCTGTTACCCTTTCTGTGTAAATGTGTTTTCTGATTTCACTCCTAAATCAGCCTTGCTCTAATTTTAAGATTATGTCCCCTCTTTCTTCATTCCCCCACCAGAGGAAATAGTTTCCCTGTTTCTACCCTATCGAAACCTGTTAACATTATAAACATCTGGATTCGATCACCCCTCAACTTTCTATAAGCCAGGGAATACAAGCCAAGTTTAAGCAACCTCCCTTTAAAGCTCCGTACCTTTCTGGTCAATCTGCGCTGCTCCCCCCGCCAAGGTCAATCTATCCTTCCTGAGGTGTGGGGCCCAGAACTGATCAGTATCCAGATAGGGTCTGACCAGGGCTCTGTACAACTTGCTCCCCTTTGTATTGCAGCCCCTCGAGATAAACATTCCATCAGACAGACTGGGGAAATGGGCAGATGAAATTTAATGCAGACAAGTGTGAAGTCATGCATTTTGGAGGGAAGAATGTGGGGAGGCAATATAAACGAAACAATGCAATTTTAAAGGGGTACAGGAACAAGGAGACCTGGGGGTTTATGTACACAAATCTTTGGAAATGGCAGGACAAGTTGGTAAGTCTGTTAAAAAGCGTACAGGATCCTTGGCTCTTCAAATACGGACAGAGAGTAGAAAAGCAAGGGCGTTATGCTGAACATTTAGAGAGCAGTAATTAGGCCCCAGCTGGAGTATTGTGTCCAATTCTGGGCACCGTACTTTAGGAAGGATGTTGAGGCCTGGGAGAGGATGCAGAGAAGATTTACTAGAATGTTCTCCTTAGAGCAGAGAAGGTAAATAAGGAGAAAGTGTTTCCAGTGGGAGAAGACGCAGTAACCATAGGGCACAGATTTAAGCGAATTGACAAAAGAACCAGAGAGAAGATGAGAATTATTTTTACACAGTAAGTTGTTGTGATCTGGAATGCACTGCCTGAAAGGGTGGTGGAAGCAGATTCAATAATAACACTGAAAAGCGAATTGGATAAATATTTGAAGGACAGAAATGTGCAGGGCTATGGGGAAAGAGCAGGGGAATGGGCCACGGCAGCATAGTGGTAATGTTACTGACCAGTAATCCAGAGGCCTGGATTAATAATACATGAATTCAAATCCCACCACGGCAGCCGGGGAATTTAAATTCGGTTAAATAAATCTGGAATTAAAAAGCTAGTGTCAGTAACAGTGACATTGGAACTACCGGATTGTGGTAAAAATCCATCTGTTTCACTGATGTCCTTTCGGGAAGGAAATCTGCCGCCCTTACCCAGTCTGGCCGATATGTGACTCCAGACCCACAGCAATGTGGTTGGCTCTTAACTGCCCTCTGAAATGGTCCAGCAAGACACTCAAGGTCAATTAGGGATGGGCAATAAATGCCAGTTATGCATACATCCTATGAATGAATAGAAAGAAAATTGGATAACTCTTTCAAAGAGCCAGCACAGGCAATTTTACAGTGGTGGATTTAAACAAACACTGAATGTGGTAATGAACTCTGATGGTGTGAAACCTATTTCCTGGGGATGTGTTCCTGCAGCGTTACCTCTGGAGTCACTCAAATATCGATCCTTGGCCCTCTCCGATCGGCCTCCTTCTGTGCTCTATCAATCTATGATTTTATTCTATTCTATGATTCTATTTGATGCACGACACCCTGAGGACTGGCATCTGAGCTGTGACACCCTGCGGACTGACACCCTGAGCTGTGACACCCTGTGGATTGACACCCTGAGCTGTGACACCCTGTGGATTGAGACCCTGCGGACTGAGACCCTGCGGACTGACACCCTGAGGACTGAGACCCTGAGCTGTGACACCCTGCGGACTGACACCCTGAGCTGTGACACCCTGCGGACTGAGACCCTGAGCTGTGACACCCTGCGGACTGACACCCTGAGCTGTGACACCCTGAGCTGTGACACCCTGAGCTGTGACACCCTGCGGACTGACACCCTGAGCTATGACACCCTGCGGACTGACACCCTGAGCTGTGACACGCTGCGGACTGACACCCTGAGCTGTGACACCCTGCGGACTGAGACCCTGAGCTATGACACCCTGTGGACTGAGACCCTGAGCTGTGACACCCTGTGGACTGACACCCTGAGCTGTGACACCCTGCGGACTGACACCCTGCGGACTGACACCCTGAGCTGTGAGGCTGAACACGGAGGTGATATCGGGAGCTGGTTCTGGTCCTAGTTGTGGCTCGCACACTGTGAGTGTGAGAGATGTGCTTGATGCCGGGTTTTATGGAGAGAGAAGGTGGAGTAAACATTGGTTTCCTCGAAGAAGCCGGACTGCAGCCAGTGCAGAGACTGTGGTCTGTGACCGGGGATTTCCAGTGTTGTGTAACAGTCATCATCATCATGTGCAGTCCCTCGGGATCGAGGAAGACTTACTTCCACTCTTAGAATGAGTCCTTAGGTGTCTGAACAGTCCAATGCGAGAGCCACAGTCCCTGCCACAGGTGGGACAGACAGTCGCTGCGGGTAAGAGGGTGGGACAGGTTTGCCGCACATTCCTTCCACTGCCTGCGCTTGTCTTCCACATGCACTCGCCGACGAGACTAAAGGCGCTTAGCACCCTCCCGGATCCACCTCCTCCACCCAGGGCAGTCTTCGTCCAGGGACTCCCAGGTGTTGGTGGGGATGCCGCACTTTACCAGGGAGGCTTTGATGGTGTCCTTGTAACGTTTCCTCTGTCCACCTTTGGCTCATGTGCCATGAAGGAGTTCCGAGTAAAGTGCTTGTTTTGGGAGTCTCGTGTCTGGCATGCGAACAATGTGGCCCGCCCAGCGGAGTTGATCAAGTATGGCCAGTGCTTCAATGCTGGGGATGTTAGACTGGTCAAGGACGCTAATGTTTGTGCATCTGTTCTCCCAGAGGGTTTGTTGGATTTTGCGGAGGCATCGTTGGTGGTATTTCTCCAGCGACTTGAGGTGTCTACTATACATGTCCATGTCTCCGAGCCATACAGAAGGGCAGGTATTGCTACAGCCCTGTAGACCATGAGCTTGATAGATTTGAGGGCCTGGTCTTCGAAGACTCTTTTCCTCAGCCGGCCAAAGGCTGCACTGGCGCACTGGAGGCGGTGTTGAATCTCCTCGTCAATGTCTGTTTTTGTGCTTTTGTTGCTAAAAAGGCTCCCGAGGTATGAGAAATGGTCCACATTGTCCAGGGCCACGCCGTGGATCTTGATGACTGGGGGGCAGTGCTCTGCGGCGAGGTCAGGTTGGTGGAGGACCTGTGTCTTACAGATGTTTAGTGTAAGGCCCATGTTTTCGTACGCCTCCGTAAATACATTGACAGTGTCCTGAAGTTCAGCCTCTGAATGTGCGCAGACGCAGGCATCATCTGCGTACTGTAACTTGAGAGCGGTTGGGGTGATCTTGGACCTGGCCCGGAGACGGCGAAGGTTGAACAGGTTCCCACTGGTTCTGTAGTTTAGTTCCACTCCAGTGGGGAGCTTGTTGACTGTGAGGTGAAGCATGGCACCGAGGAAGATTGAGAAGATTGTTGGGGCGATGACACAGCCCTGTTTGACCCCGGTCCAGTCGTGGATTGGGTCTGTAATAGATCCATTGGTAAGGATCACAGCCTGCATGTCGTCGTGGAGCAGGCGGAGGATGTTGATGAACTTTTGGGGGCATCTGAAACAGAGGAGGACGCTCCATAGACCCTCGCAGTTGACAGTGTCAAAGGCCTTTGTAAGGTCGAAGGCGGCCATATATAAAGGCTGCCACTGCTCCCTGCAATTTTCCTACAGCTGTCATGCTGCAAAAATCATGTCCGTTGTATCCCATAGGAGACGGAATCCGCACTGTGACTCTGGGAGGAGCTCCTCGGCCACAGGGAGAAGGTGGTTGAGGAGGACTCTAGCGACAACTTTCACAGTGGCTGATAACAGGGAGATTCCTCTGTAGTTGCCTCAGTCAGACTTGTCCCCTTTTTTAAAGTTGGTTCACGATCACTGCATCTCTGAGATCTCCCGGCTTGCTCTCCTCCCTCCAGATGAGAGAGACGAGGTCATGTATCCGCGCAAAAAGCGCCTCTCTGCCATATTTCAGTGCCTCAGCACGGATTCCATCCGCTCCCATAGCCTTGTTGTTTTTGAGCTGTCTTATGGCTTTTCCTACCTCGTGCAGCATGGGGGTTTCCCCGAGTTGGTGGCGGGTCGCATGCTGCGGGATGGAGTCGAGAACACTCGAGTCAAAGGCAGAGTCTTGATTAAAGAGATCTTCGAAGTGCTCCTTCCAGTGGACCCCGACTGCCTCGGTGTCCTTGATGAGTGTTTCCCCATTCCTGGCCAGTAGTGGCATGGGGCCTTGGGAGTTTGGACCATAGGTAGCCTTGACTGCGATGAAGAATCCTTGCACATCCTGTCGGCCAGTTGTTGTATCTCCTGTGCTTTCTCCTTCCACCACCTGTTCGTTAGGTCCCGGGATTTTTGTTGGACCTCAGCCTTGAACCGCCTGTAACGTTGATTTGCAGCTCCCGAGTGGGTTGCTGCTTAAGACTCAGAAATGCTCTGCGCTTGTGATCTATTAGTTCTTGGATCTCCTGATCATTCTCATCAAACAGTCCTGGTGTTTTCTGATTGAGTGACCAAGTGTCTCCTCACAGGCACTGGTTATAGAGGCCTGGAGGGCAGACCAAGCACTGTGGGTATTCTGCGTCTCAGGGTCTTCAAGGCATGCCAAGTTAGCTGTGGGGTGCTGGCTTCACAGGGTTATCTTAGCTGGGTCTTTAAGTGCCCCGGCATTGATTTTTTTTGCGGTATTGTTTCTGCTGCCCCCTCCACTTTGGGGCAATGTTGATGTCGATAATGGATCAGATTAGGCAGTGGTCGATCTAGCAGTCGTCAGTTCCAGTCATGGCGCGGGTGATGCACACATCCTTGCGATCCCTGGCTCGGACGATGACATAGTCGAGCAGGTGGCAGTGTTTGGAGCGAGGGTGTTGCCACGATGCCTTGTATTTGTCCCTCTGACGGAACAGGGTGTTGGTGATGAGGAGTTCATGTTCTAGACATTTTGTCAGGAGTAGGGTACCCCTGGAGTTGGCTTTCCCGATCCCCTCTCTCCCAATCACGCCTCCCCAGAGGGCTGTGTCTTTGCCGATCCTGGCGTTGAAGTTACCGAGGAGGATCAATTTGTCATCCATGGGGACTCGGGACAGGGATTTTGAGAGGCTGGAGTAAAAACCCTCTTTGGTCTCGTCTGTTGCATCGAGTGTTGGGGCGTACGCACTGACTGTGGCAGATTGGTTCCGGAATAGGGTGAGTCGAAGAGTCATGAGGTGTTCGTTAATCCCGCAGGGGGAGTTGTTGAGGCGGCCGACCAACTCGTTTTTGACGGCAAAGCCGACTCCGGGAAGGTGGCGTTCTTCCTCTGGTTTCCCTTTCCAGAAAAAGGTGTAACCTCTACCGTGTTCCTTGTGTTGGCCCTCCTCTGTCCGCTGGGTCTCGCTTAGGGCGGCGATGTCGATGTCGAAGCGTCTAAGTTCCCGGGCAACTATGGTGGTGCGGCGTTCCGGCCTGTCGCTGTTGGAGTTGTCCGTGAGGGTCCTGACATTCCAGGTCCTGAACTTCATACTAACGGAGTGAAAGATGCCTGTGCATGAGTTCTTTTAACGTGGAGCGGCCGTTGCACACTGGCTACCACATGGGCCTAGCTGAGCAAGGTCTTGGTCCAGTGGCAAGGGCTTCCAAGATGACTGGAGACCAGGCACTGCTATATAGGCCTAGTTGCCTACGGCGACATGTTGGCCGCAGACTCGGCACCGAGTAGCGCCGTAGATGGTAAGTGATCCGAGTCTTGATTGGGGAGCAGGCACTGAGAGGGTCAGCGATCCGCTGGGGGCTCGGATGGGAGTACAGTAAGGAGTGGGAGAGTGGAAGAGTCACAGCTATGATGCTCACCAGTTAGAAGAGTCCAGGTCACCAGTGGGAGAGGTCCAGTCATCGTCGAGGAGGAGAGGCCTGATCGTTGCTGGAGGGGTGAAGGCCCGCCGCTGGAGGGGTGAAGGCCCATCGCTGGAGGGGTGAAGGCCCATCGCTGGAGGGGGGAAGGCCCATCGCTGGAGGGGGGGAAGGCCCGCTTGGAGGGGGGAAGGCCCGCTTGGAGGGAAGAAGGCCTGTCGTTGGAGGGAAGGAGGCCTGTCGCTGGAGGGAAGGAGGCCTGTCGCTGGAGGGAAGGAGGCCTGTCCCTGGAGGGAAGGAGGCCTGTCGCTGGACGGAAGGAGGCCTATCACTGGAGGGGTGAAGGCCCATCGCTGGAGGGATGGAGGCCTGTCACTGGAGGGAAGGAGGCCCGTTGCTTTAAAAAGTCTGTATAAAAAAAGTCCATATTAAAATATTAAAAGGAAACATTAAAACTTTTTTTAAAGTTAGACTAAGATAAAAGACATAGGGCTAGAACCTCCACTTTTGAGCAAAAATGGGCATTATTTCCGGCGCGGTGTTAAAAAAGTGTTTTCAGATCGCCGGCTTCTTGTCCAATCTCAAAACACCTAGTGTGGGCATTACCGCAAGCGATATAAAGTGGGTGGCAGCGTTAAATTTTTTTGACCTTCTGCCGTAAGTGTGGCCGTCCTTAGCAACGGCATGACAACACTCAATTCCCACGATTCTGGAGGTCAAGGGTCACCATGACATGCATAGAAGAGGAGTCAGAGAGGGAGCTCAGAGGGACCGAAGGCGTGGCTGAGTGTGGTGTGGCTGCTTTGAGAGGAAGGAGGGAGACTTTAGAGCTTCACAGCAAGAAGGCAAACAAAAGGTAGCTGTTACCAGCCACCTATTTGACCGAATTTGCCCTATAATGGAGGGAGAGGAGGAGACATCACAGTACACTATGGAGACTGACGATGGAGAGAGCAGTGAGGTGGGAGAGGAGCACATTGGAGATGCAAAAGAGCCAGGAGGTTCTTGGACGAGGCAAATGCCTCCCTCCTGCAGGAGGTCAAGTCACGCTGGGGTGATTTGACACAGGGAGGGCGTGGAAAGCCCAGCCCAAAGGCCTACCAGAGGATATGGACCGAGATAGCAGAGGTGGTCTCGTCGGCGACCAACGAGGTGCGTGACGTCAACCAATGCCGCAAACGATGGAACGACCTTGTGGGATCCGCAAGAGTAGCATTACATTGATTTACTTATGTATTTCTATCATTTGATTTGGAACAGTCATGAGTGACTATCAGCAGATGTGAGGTCTTGCACTTTTACCGGGAATGTTTTACTCAAAGCCTGCGGTCACGGTGTATTTCTTTAGGTAAAGAATGATAATTATCATAATAATCATGATTACATCTGTTGGTTATGTGTTGTATCAGTATCTGTGACAGTCCCTAGCAATGATATCACACGACGATCTCATGCCATGTCATCCTGTCACCTTTTACAGAAGAAGCTATCGACAATGAGGTCCGTGCAGAGGTGAACGGGTGGGGGGGCCACCAGTCCCCAGCGACATCAGAGAGATAGAGGAGCGGGTGCTCGCACTCGTGGGGAAGCACCCCCGGACAGCCACGGACGCATCTGCAGACCCTGAAGTGATGCCACGTGAGTAAAGCTTACACCATTGCGTGATGTAAAGTCAATAGATGCCACACCCACTCATTTCTGAACAATCATATATGACACATGATTTCCAAAAGTGTCATAGAAATAATGCTGGCCTAATGAAAATCATTGCAATCCACAATGTGTTGATAGTCATGAAATGTGATGTCTGCGATGATTTTGAGAGCGGTGGTGCTTTTGTTGTGCATATGCTGTGGGTAGCGCTGGACTCACCTTGTCACCCTAGCACCCCCTTCTCCTCTAATAACCTCATTTGTGTCTTGCAGCTCGGCCAGCAGCGCGGCCCCAGGCAAGGCCACAGGGGGCAGAAGGTGGGGGTGCGGGGCAGGAGTCGGCGGACGATCCTACTACATCTGGTGCTGAGGAGCTCCGATTGTCGCCCGTTAATCCGTTGGGACTGTTCTCGATGGATGAGAGTGCAGACTTTGAAGCACCTGCATCGTCACGCGTTGCGGAGTTGGAGCTGAGGGTGGATTCACTCTGGAGCATCCACGATGCTGAGAATGATGTGAGTAGCACGTGTAGCGAGTTGGTCATACCACAAGAGAAGGGTCCACAGCTAGATAGGGAATGGAAGACCAGCAGAAGAGCAGTGCAAAGAAGGTAGTGCAAGGGTCCCCTGCGGTCATCCCCCTGCAAAACAGATACACTGCTTTGAGTACTGTTGAGGGCGATGACTCATCAGGGGAGGGCAGCAGCAGCCAAGTTCATGGCACCGTGGCTGGCTCTGTTACACAGGAGGGAAGGAAAAAGAGTGGGAGAGCGATAGTGATAGGGGATTCAATTGTTAGGGGAATAGATAGGCGTTTCTGCGGCAGCAACCGAGACTCCAGGATAGTATGTTACCTCCCTGGTGCAAGGGTCAAGGATGGCTCGGAGCGGGTGCAGGACATTCTAAAAAGGGAGGGAGAACAGCCAGTTGTCATGGTGCACATTGGTACCAACGACATAGGTAAAAAAAGGGATGAGGTCCTACGAAACGAATTTAAGGAGCTAGGAGGTAAATTAAAAAGTAGGACCTCAAAAGTAGTAATCTCAGGATTGCTACCAGTACCACGTGCTAGTCAGAGTAGGAATCACAGGATAGCACAGATGAATAAGTGGCTTGAGCAGTGGTGCAGCAGGGAGGGATTCAAATTACTGGGGCATTGGAACCGGTTCTGGGGGAGGTGGGACCAGTACAAACCGAACGGTCTACACCTGGACAGGACCGGAACCAATGTCCTCGGGGGATTGTTTGCTAGTACTGTTGGGGAGGAGTTAAACTAATATGGCAGGGGGATGGGAACCAATGGAGGGAGACAGAGGGAAACAAAAAGGAGATAAAAGCAAAAAACAGAAAGGAGATGAGAAAAAGTGGAGGGCAGAGAAACCCAAGACAAAGAACAAAAAGGGCCACTGTACAACAAAATTCTAAAAGGACAAAGGGTGTTAAAAAAACAAGCCTGAAGGCTTTGTGTCTTAATGCAAGGAGTATCCGTAATAAGGTGGATGAATTAACTGTGCAAATAGATGTTAGCAAATATGATGTGATTGGGATTACGGAGACGTGGCTCCAGGATGATCAGGGCTGGGAACTCAACATCCAGGGGTATTCAACATTCAGGAAGGATAGATTAAAAGGAAAAGGAGGTGGGGTAGCATTGCTGGTTAAAGAGGAGATTAATACAATATTTAAGAATGACATTAGCTTGAATGATGTGGAATCTATATGCGTAGACCTGCAGAACACCAAAGGGCAAAAAACATTAGTGGGAGTTGTGTACAGACCTCCAAACAGTAGTAGTGATGTTGGGGAGGGCATCAAACAGGAAATTATGGGTGCATGCAATAAGGGTGCAGCAGTTGTAATGGGTGACTTTAATATGCACATAGATTGGGGTAATCAAACTGGAAGCAAGACAGTGGAAGAGGATTTTCTGGAGTGCATAAGGGATGGTTTTCTAGACCAATATGTCGAGGAGCCAACTCGGGGAGAGGCCACCTTAGACTGGCTGTTGTGTAATGAGAGAGGATTAATTAGCAATCTCGTTGTGCGAGGCACCTTGGGGAAGAGTGACCATAATATGGTGGAATTCTGCATTGGGATAGAGAATGAAACAGTTAATTCAGGGACCATGGTCCAGAACTTAAAGAAGGGTAACTTTGAAGGTATGAGGTGTGAATTGGCTAGGATTAATTGGCGAATGATACTTGAGGGGTTGACTGTGGATGGGCAATGGCAGACATTTAGAGACCGCATGGATGAACTACAACAATTGTACATTCCTGTCTGGCATAAAAATAAAAAAGCGAAGGTGGCTCAACCGTGGCTATCAAGGGAAATCAGGGATAGTATTAAAGCCAAGGAAATGGCATACAAATTGGCCAGAAATAGCAGTGAACCCGGAGACTGGGAGAAATTTAGAACTCAGCAGAGGAGGACGAAGGGTTTGATTAGGGCAGGGAAAATAGAGTACGAGAGGAAGCTTGCAGGGAACATTAAGACGGATTGCAAAAATTTCTATAGATATGTAAATTTCTATAGACGTAGGTCCCCTGCAGTCAGAATCAGGGGAAGTCATAACGGGCAACAAAGAAATGGCGGACCAATTGAACAAGTACTTTGGTTCGGTATTCACTAAGGAGGACACTAATAACATTCCGGATATAAGAAGGGTCAGAGGGTCTAGTAAGGAGGAGGAACTGAGGGAAATCCTTATTAGTCGGGAAATTGTGTTGGGGAAATTGATGGGATTGAGGGCCGATAAATCTCCAGGGCCTGATGGACTGCATCCCAGAGTACTTAAGGAGGTGGCCTTGGAAATAGCGGATGTATTGACAGTCATTTTCCAGAATTCCATTGACTCTGGATCAGTTCCTATCGAGTGGAGGGTAGCCAATGTAACCCCACTTTTTAAAAAAGGAGGGAGAGAGAAAACAGGGAATTATAGACCGGTCAGCCTGACATCGGTCGTGGGTAAGATGATGGAATCAATTATTAAGGATTTCATAGCAGCGCATTTGGAAAATGGTGACATGATAGGTCCAAGTCAGCATGGATTTATGAAAGGGAAATCATGCTTGACAAATCTTCTGGAATTTTTTGAGGATGTTTCCAGTAGAGTGGACAAGGGAGAACCATTTGATGTGGTATATTTGGACTTTCAGAAGGCTTTCGACAAGGTTCCACACAAGAGATTAATGTGCAAAGTTAAAGCACATGGGATTGGGGGTAGTGTGCTGACATGGGTTGAGAACTGGTTGTCAGACAGGAAGCAAAGAGTAGGAGTAAATGGGTACTTTTCAGAATGGCAGGCGGTGACTAGTGGGGTACCGCAAGGTTCTGTGCTGGGGCCCCAGCTGTTTACACTGTATATTAATGATTTAGACGAGGGGATTAAATGTAGTATCACCAAATTTGCGGATGACACTAAGTTAGGTGGCAGTGTGAGCTGCGAGGAGGATGCTATGAGGCTGCAGAGCAACTTGGATAGGTTAGGTGAGTCGGCAAATGCATGGCAGATGAAGTATAATGTGGATAAATGTGAGGTTGTCCACTTTGGTGGTAAAAACAGAGAGACAGACTATTATCTGAATGGTGACAGATTAGGAAAAGGGGAGGTGCAACGAGACTTGGGTGTCATGGTACATCAGTCATTGAAGGTTGGCATGCAGGTACAGCATGCGGTTAAGAAAGCAAATGGCATCTTGGCCTTCATAGCGAGGGGATTTGAGTACAGGGGCAGGGAGGTATTGCTACAGTTGTACAGAGCCTTGGTGAGGCCATATCTGGAGTATTGTGTACAGTTTTGGTCTCCTAACCTGAGGAAGGACATTCTTGTTATTGAGGGAGTGCAGCGAAGGTTCATCAGACTGATTCCCGGGATGGCGGGACTGACCTATCAAGAAAGACTGAATCAACTGGGCTTGTATTCACTGGAGTTCAGAAGAATGAGAGGGGACCTAATAGAAAAGTTTAAAATTCTGATGGGTTTAGACAGGTTAGATGCAGGAAGAATGTTCACAATGTTGGGGAAGTCCAGAACCAGGGGTCACAGTCTAAGGATAAGGGGTAAGCTATTTAGGACCGAGATGAGGAGAAACTTCTTCACCCAGAGAGTGGTGAGCCTGTGGAATTCTCTACCACAGAAAGGTGTTGAGGCCAATTCACTAAATATATCCAAGAAGGAGTTAGATGTAGTCCTTACTACTAAGGGGATCAAGGGGTATGGCAAGAAAGCAGCAATGGGGTACTGAAGTTGCATGTTCAGCCATGAACTCATTGAATGGCGGTGCAGGCTAGAAGGGCCGAATGGCCTACTCCTGCACATATTTTCTATGTTTCTAGAACCCATTCACCCTAAGGCCATCTATTGGTCCACTCTGGAGGTGCCGGCCCCAAGCACCTCACCACAGGGCTCCCCATTTGTTCCCAGGACGGTGCCGACCCCGCGGAGGCCTCGTGGAAGCGGCAGGTTTGTTCCACGAGCACGACATGACAGCGGCGAGATGGTTCAGTTGTCCAGGAGGACTGCAGACACGGGTGACCAGCTCATCGAAGCACTGGGGGCATATCCTGACACCTGGCCACCATGACCGAGTACATTCCGTGCATGGCGGAGTCCCTGGATGCGATAGTCAGGAACACTGCTGCCACAGCCCTCCCAGTGGTCCCAGAGCGTGGCACTCCACCCCTAGGTTCCGCACCACCACTGCGAACGTCAGATGAGAGCAAGGACCAAGATCCTGCTTCTGCATCAGAGAATGTTGCCCCCTCGACACCCCCCGCTCCCGTATCCGTCCAACCAACGCATCTGCCTTCATCCCCCACCAATGAGACACTGCCTGAGGAGCTCCTCGGCCAGGCGCCATGGAGCGAGCAGGGGAAGGGACAGAGGTGGGGAGAAGAAAGTGAGGTGCATGTGTGCAGGTGATGGCTGTGTTATATCGCCATCTGGATGTATACAATTTGTTGCAATGTATGGGGGCTGGGGACCACGCTCCTGCTTTGCCTTTGTATTCTCTGTTGCTGAACATGTTGACCATGTGATTGATGTCAATGGTGGAAAAGGTTGGGTGTTATTGGCTGTGATATTTATGATTTCAGACCAATGTTGGTATTACATTTTTGTTATTGAACATAACCTTGTTGTGCATTGTCTCAAATAGCTGGACAGTTACACAGTGGTGATTCCTTACTGTGAAAGGGTTAAGTACAACTTTACATCAATCAACGTAAACTTTAACTGGCACCAAGCTGATGGGCACCATTGATGTCTGAGCTGCACACACACAGCAGTGTGTCAGCGTTGTCACTCACATCAACACTCTTTCAGGCAAATCTTTCAGATATCAGCTCCTCGTGTAACAGTGGGATTTAACAAATGCCAGCCACACCGCTAGCATCCGTCCCGGTTAGTTCCACTTATTGTGGGCGGTTTTTTGAGTGGCCGATATTCTGGGCAATGTGTGCGCGAAGTGCTGCAATTGACGGTGGGAGATCTCCATGGCCGCTAGTTTGGGTAAATATGCTCTTTACGACAAAAAAAGTCGCCGTGCGTTATTATTGAATCTCAGCGTTAAGTCCGTGAGGAATGTAACGTTAAATCGCCCATTCTGCTGATTCCGCCCCAAAAAAGTGAGACGGAAGGGACAGAGATGGAGGGGGCAGAGAGAGAGGAGGAGGGGGAAGAGATGGAGCGGGCAGAGAGGCAGGGCGAGGGGACAGAGAGGCGGGGGGAGAGGGCAGAGAGGCAGGGGGAGGGGACAGAGAGGCGGGGAGAGAGGGCAGAGAGGCAGGGGGAGGGGACAAAGAGGCAGGGGGAGAGGGCAGAGATGCAGGGGGAGAAGGCGGGGAGAGAGGGCAGAGAGGCAGGGGGAGGGGACAGAGAGGCAGGGGGAGGGGACAGAGAGGCAGGGGGAGAGGGCAGAGAGGCGGGGAGAGAGAGCAGAGAGGCAGGGGGAGGGGACAGAGAGGCAGGGGGAGGGGACAGAGAGGCGGGGAGAGAGGGCAGAGAGGCAGGGGGAGGGGACAGAGAGGCAGGGGAGAGGGCAGAGATGCAGGGGGAGAGGGCAGAGATGCAGGGAGAGGGCAGAGATGCAGGGGGAGAGGGCAGAGAGGCAGTGGGCAGGGGCAGAGACAGAGGGGCAGGGGGAGGGGCAGAGATGGAAGGGGAGGGGGCAGAGATGGAGGAGGCAGAGACGGAAGGGGCAGAGACAGAAGGGGCAGAGACGGAAGGGGCAGAGACGGAAAGGGGAGGGGGAAGAGATGGAGGGGGCAGAGATGGAGGGGGCAGAGATGGAGGGGGCAGAGATGGAGGGGGCAGAGATGGAGGGGGCAGAGAGGCAGTGGGCAGGGGCAGAGATAGAAGGGGAGGAGGCAGAGATGGAAGGGGCAGAGAGGGAGGGTGGGCAGCAGCCCCAGGTGAGTTGGATATCTGCTGCTGGTGGGGGGAGGGGGGATCTGAAGGGTGCTGCTGGGAGAAGGGGTCTGAAGCGAGCTGCTGTGGTGGGAGGGAAAGGGAAGTCTGGGGCTGGACAGGCCCAGTGACTCTGTCTGGAGCCCAGGGGAATCAATCCTATTCCTCCAGGCCCCCCACAGTATAAATTACACTCACACTGGCCTCTTCTGACCGTGTTCCTCGCTCCCGCCTGCCCTCGACGTAAGAACATAAGAAATAGGAGCAGGAGTAGGCCATACGGCCCCTTGAGCTCCACCATTTAATACGAGCATGGCTGATCCGACCATGGACTCAGGTCCACTTCTCTGCCCGCTCCCCATAACCCCTTAATCCCTTATCGGTTAAGAAACTGTCTATCGCTGTCTTAAATTTATTCAATGTCCCAGCTTCCACAACTCTCTGAGGCAGAGAATTCCACAGATTTACAACTCTCTGAGAGAAGAAATTCCTCCTCATCTCAGTTTTAAATAACCTTATTCTAAGATTATGCCCACTAGTTCTAATCTCTCCTATCAGTGGAAACATCCCCTCTGCATCCACCTTGTCAAGCCCCCTCATAATCTTGTACTTTTTGATAAGATCACCTCTCATTCTTCTGAATCCCAATGAGTAGAGGTCCAACCTGCTCAACCTTTCCTCATAAGTCAACCCCTTTATCCCCGGAATCAACCTAGTGAACCTTCTCTGAACTGCCTCCAAAGCAAGTATGTCCTTTCGTAAATATGGAAATCAAAATTGCACGTAGTATTCCAGGTGTGGCCTCTCCAATACCCTGTATAACTGTAGCAAGACTTCGCTGCTTTTATATTCCATCTCCTTTGTAATAATGGCCAAGAGCCTGATCACTTGCTGTACCTGCATACTAACCTTTTGTGTTTCATGCTAAAGTACCCCAGGTCCCGCTGTACTGCAGCACTTTGCAATCTTTCTCCATTTAAATATAACCTGCTCTTTGATTTTTTTCTGCCAAAGTGCATGACCTCACACTTTCCAATATTATACTCCATCTGCCAAATTTTTGCCCACTCACTTAGCCTGTCAATGTCCTTTTGCAGAATTTTTGTGTCCTCCTCACAAATTGCTTTTCCTCCCATCTTTATATCGTCAGCAAACTTGGCTTCGTTACACTCGGTCCTTTCTTCCAAGTCGTTAATATAAATTGTAAATAGTTGCGGTCCCAGCACTGATCCCTGTGTCACCCCACTAGTTACTGATTGCCAACCCGCGAATGAACCATTTATCTCGACTCTCTGTTTTCTGGTTGTTAGCCAATCCTCTATCTATGCTAATGTATTACCCCCTTACCTGCTGAACAGGCCTTGTGAGACGAAGAGTCACAGACCTGGAACGTTAACTCGGTTTCTCTCCACAGACGCTGCCCTGAGCCGCTGAGATTTGCAGCAATGTGCTGTGGGTCTGGACCTTAAGAAAGCTCACTCCGCCCCTAGTGCTGAGAGACCGCTTCACATCCCAGTCACAGGGAGATCCCTTGGAGACCATGGGGCGGCGCTGACTGATGGGGCTGTCCAATAATAAATAGACTCAGCATGATGTCATTGTTACCAGGCAGAACAACCGGGGAATGTTTAAATTATCACCCAGCTCGTTTCATGGAAAGAGATAAAACAGAGAAAGGGAGTGAATGAATGAATGAGTTAATTAAACAGGGAGAGTCAGTGAGTGAGAGTGAGAGTGAGAGTGAAAAAGTGAGAGTGAGAGTGAGAGTGAAAAAGTGAGAGTGAGAGTGAGAGCGAGAGTGTGAAACAGGGAGTGTGAGAGAGTGAAACGGAGAGTGAGAGTGTGAGAGAGAGTGAAAGAGAGAGTTAAACGGAGATAGAGTGAGAGGGTGAAACAGGGCAAGAGAGTGTGAGAGAGAATGAAACAGGGAGAGTGGAGTGTCAGAGAATGAAACGGAGAGAGTGAGAGAGACCGTGAAACAGGGAGAGTGAGAGTGAAACAGGGAGAGTGAGAGAGTGAGAGAGTTAAACGGAGAGTGAGAAAGTGAAACAGCGTGAGAGTGAAACAGGACGAGTGAGAGAGTGAAACAGGGAGAGTGAGAGTGAGAGTGAGAGAGAGAGAGAGAGAGAGTGAGAGAGAGTTAAACGGGGAGAGAGTGAGAAAGTGAAACAGGGCAAGAGAGAGTGAGAGAGAGTGAAACAGGGCGAGTGAGTGAGAGAAACAGGGAGAGTAAGAGAGAGTGAAACAGGGAGAGAGAGAGTATGGAACAGGGAGAGAGAGAGAGTGAAATAGGGAGTGGGAGAGTGAGAGAGTGAAACAGGGAGAGTGAGAGAGTGAAACAGGGAGAGTGAGAGAGAGAGAGAGAGGGAGTTGGTGAGTAAGTGAGAGAGATAGAGTGAGAGAGTGAAACAGTGAGAGTGAGAGTGAAACAAGGAGAGTGAGAGAGAGAGAGAGTTAAACGGAGAGAAAGAGTGAGAAAGTGAAACAGGACGAGTGAGAGTGAAACAGAGAGAGTGAGAGAGAGAAAGTTAGTGAGAGAGTGAGAGTTGGAGAGAGTGAAACAGAAAGGAGAGTGATTGTGAAACAGAGAGAGTGAGTGTGAAAGAGAGTGAAGTAGGGAGAGAGAGAGTGAAACAGGGAGAGAGAGAAATGAGGGAGAGTGAGAGTTAAACGGGCAGGTAAAGTGAGAGAGAGTTTGTAAGTGAGAGAGATAGAGTGAATCGTTAAGAATGAGAGTGAGAGTGAAACGGAGAGTGAGAGAGAGTTAGTGAGTGAGTGAGAGAGAGAGAGTGTTAAACAGGGAGAGGGTGAGAGAGAGAGAGTGAAACAGTGGGAGTGAGTGAAACATGGAGATGGAGAGAGTGAATCAGGGAGAGAGTGAAACAGGGAGAGTGAGAAAGAGTGAAACAGGGAGAGTGAGAGAGAGAGTGAAATAGGGAGAGAGAGAGTGAGATAGGGAAACGGAGAGAGAGAAACAGAGAGAGTGAGAGAAACAGAGCGAGAGAGAGAGATTGAAACAGGGAGTGAGAGATTGAAACAGGGAGAGTGAGAGTGTGAAACAGGGAGTGAGGGAGAGTGAAACAGGGTGAGTGAGGGAGAAAGAGTGAGAGTGAAATGGGGAGAGGGGGAGATAGTGAAACAGGGAGGGAAAGAGAGGGGGAGGGAAACAGGGAGGGAAAGAGAGGGGGAGGGAAACAGGGAAAGAGTAAGAGACTGTGAACCAGGGAGAGAGAGGGATAGAGGGAGTGAGTTAAACAGGGAGAGTGAGAATGAGAGAGTGAAACAGGGAGAGTGAGAGAGAACGTTATGAGAAAGACAGAGTGAGAGAGAGTGAAACAGAGAAAGAGGGAGAGTGAGAGTGAAACAGGGAGAGTGAGTGTGAGAGTGAGAGTTAAACAGGGAGCGAAAGAGAATGAGAGAGTGAAACAGGGAGTGAGAGATTGAAACAGGGAGTGAGAGATTGAAACAGGGAGAGTGAGAGTGTGAAACAGGGAGCGAGAGAGAGTGAAACAGGGTGAGGGAGTGAAAGTGAAAGAGTGAGAGTGAAACAGGGAGAGGGAGAGAAAGAGAAACAGGGAGGGAGAAAGTGAGAGAAACAGGGAGAGAGAGAGAGAGAGACAATGAACCAGGGAGAGAGAGGGCGAGAATGAGTGAGAGAATGAGTGAGTGAAACAGGGAGAGAGAGAATGAGAGAGAGTGAAACAGGAAGAGGGAGAATGAGAGAGAGTGAAACAGGAAGAGGGAGAATGAGAGAGTGAAACAGGGAGAGAGAAAGAAACAGGGAGAGAGAGTGAGAGATTGAAACAGGGAGTGAGGGATTGAAACAGGGAAAGTGAGAGTGAAACAGGGAGAGTGAGGGAGAAAGCGTGAAAGAGTGAGAGTGAAACAGGGAGAGGGAGAGAAAGTGAAACGGAGGGAGAAAGTGAGAGAAACAGGGAAAGAGGGAGAGCGAGAGAGAGAGAGTGAACCAGGGAGAGAGAGGGAACGAGTGAGTGAAACAGGGAGAGAGAGAATGAGAGAGTGAAACAGGGAGAGAGAGAGAAACAGGGAGAGAGAGTGAGGGATTGAAACAGGGAAAGTAAGAGTGAAACAGGGAGAGTGAGGGAGAAAGCGTGAAAGAGTGAGAGTGAAACAGGGAGAGGGAGAGAAAGTGAAACAGGGAGGGAGCAAGTGAGTGAGAGAAACAGGGAGAGAGGAATAGAGAGAGTGAAAGACAGTGAAGCAGGGAGAGAGAAGGAGAGAGTGAGTGAGTGAAACAGGAAGAGGGAGAATGATAGAGTGAAATAGGGAGAGAGAGAGAAAGTTAGTGAGAAAGAGTGAGAGAGAGAAAAACAGAGAAAGAGGGAGAGTGAACGTGAAACAGGGAGGGTGAGGGTGAGAGAGAGTGAAACAGGGAGAGTGAGAGAGAGTGAAACAGAGAAAGAGGGAGAGTGAGAGTGAAACAGGGAGAGTGAGTGTGAGAGTGAGAGTTAAACAGGGAGCGAAAGAGAATGAGAGAGTGAAACAGGGAGTGAGAGATTGAAACAGGGAGTGAGAGATTGAAACAGGGAGAGTGAGAGTGTGAAACAGGGAGCGAGAGAGAGTGAAACAGGGTGAGGGAGTGAAAGTGAAAGAGTGAGAGTGAAACAGGGAGAGGGAGAGAAAGAGAAACAGGGAGGGAGAAAGTGAGAGAAACAGGGAGAGAGAGAGAGAGAGAGACAATGAACCAGGGAGAGAGAGGGCGAGAATGAGTGAGAGAATGAGTGAGTGAAACAGGGAGAGAGAGAATGAGAGAGAGTGAAACAGGAAGAGGGAGAATGAGAGAGAGTGAAACAGGAAGAGGGAGAATGAGAGAGTGAAACAGGGAGAGAGAAAGAAACAGGGAGAGAGAGTGAGAGATTGAAACAGGGAGTGAGGGATTGAAACAGGGAAAGTGAGAGTGAAACAGGGAGAGTGAGGGAGAAAGCGTGAAAGAGTGAGAGTGAAACAGGGAGAGGGAGAGAAAGTGAAACGGAGGGAGAAAGTGAGAGAAACAGGGAAAGAGGGAGAGCGAGAGAGAGAGAGTGAACCAGGGAGAGAGAGGGAACGAGTGAGTGAAACAGGGAGAGAGAGAATGAGAGAGTGAAACAGGGAGAGAGAGAGAAACAGGGAGAGAGAGTGAGGGATTGAAACAGGGAAAGTAAGAGTGAAACAGGGAGAGTGAGGGAGAAAGCGTGAAAGAGTGAGAGTGAAACAGGGAGAGGGAGAGAAAGTGAAACAGGGAGGGAGCAAGTGAGTGAGAGAAACAGGGAGAGAGGAATAGAGAGAGTGAAAGACAGTGAAGCAGGGAGAGAGAAGGAGAGAGTGAGTGAGTGAAACAGGAAGAGGGAGAATGATAGAGTGAAATAGGGAGAGAGAGAGAAAGTTAGTGAGAAAGAGTGAGAGAGAGAAAAACAGAGAAAGAGGGAGAGTGAACGTGAAACAGGGAGGGTGAGGGTGAGAGAGAGTGAAACAGGGAGAGTGAGAGTGAGTGAAACAGGGAGAGGGAGAAAGAGTGAGAGTATGAGAGAGGTCGGAGGAGCCGGGAGGAACGAGCTGCAGCAGTGTCAGGAGTAAGGGAAAAAAAGTAAAAAGAATGAAAATCAAAGTGTGACGTCACAGCCAAGTGATTGGCTGGTGGATTGGTGAGTATTTGTCTTTCCTTTAAAAAACCTTGGGCTTTGATGTAAGTTAGGACCTGCAATTAAATAGATAAGTGATCTTTATTATCTAAGGAGAACTCATTAATTAAACAACTGTTTGCTGGGCGTGTTGTGCTAAGGTTTGGAGTTTAGTCCTACTCGATAGTTCCGAGTGTAACCAGAGGGATGGCAGGGCAGCTCAGTCCCGTGGAGTGCACATCCTGCGGCATGTGGGAAATCCTGGACACTTCGTGCAGCCGGGACGACCACGTGTGCAGGAGGTGTCTCCAGCTGCACCAACTCGAGCTCCGTGTTTTGGAACTGTTGCGGCGGCTGGAGTCACTGCGATGCATCCGTGAAACTGAGAGCTACATGGATAGCAGGTTTCTAGAGGTGGTCACCCCGCAGCTTAAGAGTGTGCAGGTAGAGAGGGAGTGGGTGACCGCCGGACAGAAGAGGACTCGGCAGGTAGTGCAGGAGTTCCCTGAGTCCATCTCGCTCTCCAACCTCTGTTCTGAGTACTGGTGGGGGCGATGGTGCCTCTGGGGAGTGCAACGGCACCACGGGTGGCTCAGCTGCACACGGCGGGGGGGGGGGGGGAGTAAGAAGAATGGAAGAGCTATAGTGGTAGGGGATTCAATAGTCAGGGGAGCAGACAGGCGTTTCTGCGGCCGCAGACGTGACTCCAGGATGGTATGTTGCCTCCCTGATGCCAGGGTCAAGGATGTCACTGAGTGGCTGCAAGGCATTCTGGGGGGAGAGGGTGAACACCCGGAGGTCGTGGTCCATATCAGGACCAATGACATAGGTAGAAAGAGGGATGAGCTCCTGCAGGCAGAGTTTAGGGAGCTGGGAGAGAAATTAAAAAGCAGGACCTCAAAGATGGTAATCTCCAGATTACTCCCAGTGCCACGAGCTAGTGAATACAGAAACAGAAGGATAGAGTGGATGAATGCGTGGCTGGAGAGATGGTGCAGGAGGGAGGGCTTTAGTTTCCTGAGGCATTGAGACCGCTTCTGGGGGAGGTGGGACCTGTACAAGGCAGACGGGTTGTACCTCAACAGAGCCAAGACCAATATCCTCACGGGGACGGGGTTGCTAGTGCTGTTAGAGAGGGTTTAAATTAGCTTGGCGGGGGGATGGGAACCTGAAAATAGATTCATTAGGGAGAGGAGTAAAGCTGGAATTAGAAAGCAAAAATAAAGAAAGTGAGTTTGAAGGAGAGAGGAATGAAGCAGAAAAAATGGTAAAAAACAACAAATTTAAAGGTTCTTTGTCTAAATGCATGAAGCATTCGTAGCAAAATAGATGAGTTGACGGCACAAATAGATACAAATGGGTATGATCTGATAGCCATTACAGAGACATGGTGGCAAGGTGACCAGGACTGGGAATTAAATATTCAGGGGTACTTGACAATCCAGAAGGACAGACAGACAGGAAAAGGAGGTGGGGTAGCTCTATTGATAAAGGATGGAATCACTGCAATAGTGAGAAACGATATGGGCTCAAAAGATCAGGATGTTGAAACGGTTTGGGTGGAGATAAGGAATAATAAGGGGAAAAAGTCACTGGTGGGCATAGTCTATAGGCCCCCTAACAGTAGCAACTCTGTTGGTCGGAGCATAAACCAGGAAATAGTGGGGGCTTGTAAAAAGGGAACAGCAATAATCATGGGTGATTTTAACCTCCATATTGATTGTATCAAACACAGTGTGTCACCCGGTCCCAGCGGGATAAGGGAATGTGTATCTAACGCATTGTGACACCTTGTCCCAGAGGGGGAAAGGACATTGTATCTAACACACGGTGACACCTTGTCCCAGAGGGGGAAAGGACATTGTATCTAACACACGGTGACACCTTGTCCCAGAGGGGGAAAGGACAGTGTATCTAACACACGGTGACACCTTGTCCCAGAAAGGGAAAGGAGAGTGTATCTAATGTACTGTGACACCCGGTCCCAGTAGGGGGAAAGGACAGTGTATCAAACGGACTGTGACACGCAGTACCAGAGGGGGAAAGAACAGTGTTTCTAAGGTACTGTGACACGCGGTCCTAGAAGGGGAAAGGAGAGCGTATCTAACGTACTGTGACACGCGGTTCCAGAAGGGTAAAAGACAGTGGATCTGACGTACTGTGACAGCCGGTCCCAGTAGGGGGAAGGAACAGTGTATCTAAGGTACTGTGACACCCGATTCCAGAAGGGAAAAGGTCAGTCTATCTATCGCACTGTGACACCCGGTCCCAGAGGGGGAAATCATCATCATAGGCAGTCCCTCGAAGCGAGGATGACTTGCTTCCACGCCAATAATAGATGAGTTCACAGGTGGTTCAATGAAGGACTTAATATTCCAGATCTTGAACTACATCATGAAGGGTGGAAGATGCCTGTGCATGGATTTTTTTAACGTGTGGTGGCCGTTGCACACCAGCCACCACACGAGCTTGACAGAGCGAGGTCTTGGTCCAGTGGCAAGGATTATCTAAGACTAACTGGAGCCCAGCTCTGTTGCACAGACTGAGCACGTACACATATCGCAGTGTGGGCTGGCCTGTGCTGCCCCTGGGCCCTTGCTTCTTCTGGGCCCCAGATTCACGTCTCTCCTGGGCCCCGGTCACTTCCCTCTACGGACTCTTGCTGCTCCTTCGCCCCTCTTGCTGTGCCTGCCCGTACTGCAATCAGTGACCAGGCTTCATAGCCATCACCCTCCTGCAGCAGCACGCGCTGCTCCCTGCAATGGTATGTGCACAGGACAGTGTATCAAACACAGTGTGACACCCGGTCCCAGAGGGGGAAAGGACAGTGTGTCTAAAAACCTGTAACAACCAGTCCCAGAGGGGGAAAGGACAGTGTATCTAACGCACTGTGACACCCAGTCCCAGAGAGTGAAAGGACAGTGTATCAAACGCACTGTGACACCCGGTCCCAGAGGGGGAAAGGACAGTGTATCAAACGCACTGTGACACGCGGTTCCAGAAGGGCAAAGGACAGTGTATCTAACGTACTGTGACAGCCGGTCCCAGTAGGGGGAAGGAACAGTGTATCTAAGGTACTGTGACACCCGATCCCAGAAATGGGAAAGGTCAGTCTATCTATCGCACTGTGACACCCGGTCCCAGAGGGGGAAATCATCATCATAGGCAGTCCCTCGAAGCGAGGATGACTTGCTTCCACGCCAATAATGGATGAGTTCACAGGTGGTTCAATGAAGGACCCAATATTCCAGATCCTGAACTACATCATGAAGGGTGGAAGATGCCTGTGCGTGGATTTTTATAACATGTGGTGGCCGTTGCACACCAGCCACCACACGAGCTTGACAGAGCGAGGTCTTGGTCCAGTGGCAAGGATTACCCAAGACTAACTGGAGCCCAGCTCTGTTGCACAGACTGAGCACGTACACATATCGCAGTGTGGGCTGGCCTGTGCTGCCCCTGGGCCCTTGCTTCTTCTGGGCCCCAGATTCACGTCTCCCCTGGGCCCCGGTCACTTCCCTCTATGGACTCTTGCTGCTCCTTCGCCCCTCTTGCTGTGCCTGCCCGTACTGCAATCAGTGACCAGGCTTCATAGCCATCACCCTCCTGCAGCAGCACGCGCTGCTCCCTGCAATGGTATGTGCAAAGGACAGTGTATCAAACACAGTGTGACACCCGGTCCCAGAGGGGGAAAGGACAGTGTATCTAAAAACCTGTAACAACCAGTCCCAGAGGGGGAAAGGACAGTGTATCTAACGCACTGTGACACCCAGTCCCAGAGAGTGAAAGGACAGTGTATCAAACGCACTGTGACACCCGGTCCGAGAGAGTGAAAGGACAGTGTATCAAACGCACTGTGACAGCCGGTCCCAGAGGAGGAAAGGACAGTGTATCTAATGCACTGTGACACCCGGTCCCAGAGGGGGAAAGGACAGTCTGCCTAACGCACTGCGTCACCCGGTCACACAGGGGGGAAAGGACAGTGTATCTAATGCACTGTGACACCCAGTCACACAGGGGGGAATGGACAGTGTATCTAATGCACTGTGACACCCGGTCCCAGAGGGTGAAAGGACAGTGTATCTATCACACTGCGACACCCGGTCCCAGAGGGTGAAAGGACAGTGTATCTAATGCACTTGACATTTGGTCCCAGAGAGCAAAGTGTTATATATGCATGCTTGTTTGTTGTGTGCTGTCTGTAACACTGATATGTAACACTGTATGTACCCTTACCCTGTACACACCTTACCTGTACAGCAGAGGGTGCTGCTGCTGGAGAACTTAGGGTAAAGGGAGTTCACAGCTTGGTGTCCTCATTCAAGGAGTTGCAAAAAAAAAGTACTACAGTCTACACAGTTTAAAATCATACCCTGCCTCTTGGAATCATTACTAAAGGTGCCTACATACACCACACAAAGTACTGTGACACCCGGTCCCAGAGGGGGAAAATACAGTGTATCTAAGGCACTGGGACACCAGTTCTCAGAGGGGGAAAGGACAGTGTATCTTAAACACTGTGCCAGGCAGTCCTGGAGGCGGAAAGCACATTGTATCAAACACACTGTGACACCCGGTCCCAGAGTGGGAAAGGACAATCTATCTAACGCACTGTGTCACCCGGTCACACAGAGGGAAAGGACAGTATATCAAAGGCACTATGACACCCGGTCCCAGATGGGGAAAGGACAGTGTATCTAACGCACTGTGACACCCGGTCCCAGATGGGGAAAGGACAGTGTATCTAATATTGTGTGATCCATTTTCAGAGAGGGAAAATACAGTGCATCTAAGGCACTGTGACAAGCAGTCCTAGAGGGGGAAAGGACAGTGTATCTAACACAATGTGACACCCAGTCACAGAGCGGAAATGGACAGTGTATCTAACACACTGTGACACCCATCCCAGAGGGGAAAGGACAGTGTATCAAACGCATTGTGACACCCGGTCCCACAGGGTGAATTGACAGTGTATCTAACACACCGTGTCACCCGGCCCCAGAAGGTGAAAGGACAGTGTATCGAACACACTGTGACACCCAGTCCCAGAGTGGGAAAGGTCAGTGTATCTTATATTGTGTGATCCATTCTCAGAGGGGGAAAATACAATGCATCTAAGGCACTGGGACACCTGGTCCCAGGGAGGGAAAAGACTGTGTATCTAACCCTCTGTGACAAGCAGTCCTAGAGGGGAAAGGACTGTTTATCTAATGCACTGTGACACCCGGTCCCAGAGGGGGAAAGGACAGTGTATCTAACGCAATGTGACACCTGATCCCAGCGGGGGAAAGTACAGTGTATCTAACTCACTGCGACATCCGGTCCCAGAGGGAGAAAGGACAGTGTATCTAACACACTGTGACACACCGTCACTGAGGGGTAAGGACAGTATATCTAATGCATTGTGTCACCCTGTCCCAGAGGGTGAAAAGGACAGTATATCGAACGCATTGTGTCACCCAGTCCCAGAGGCGGAAAGGACATTGTATTGAACACACTGTGACACCCGACACCCGGTCCCAGAGTGGGAAAGGACAGTGTATCTGACGCACTGTGTCACCTGGTCACACAGGGGGAAAAGGACAGTGTATCTAACGCACTGTGACACCCGGTGCCAGAGGGTGA
Organism: Pristiophorus japonicus; assembly: GCF_044704955.1. Classification (NCBI taxonomy): domain Eukaryota; kingdom Metazoa; phylum Chordata; class Chondrichthyes; family Pristiophoridae; genus Pristiophorus; species Pristiophorus japonicus. The sequence continues at coordinate 148,414,385 of NC_091987.1, read as the reverse complement.
AAGGATAGTGTATCAAACGCACTGTGACACCCAGTCCCAGGGAAGGAAAGGACAGTGTGTCTAACGCACTGTGACACCCAGTCCCACAGGGGAAAAGGACAGTGTATCTAATGTACTGTGACACCCGGTCCCAGATGGGGAAAGGACAGTGTATCTAACGCATTGTGACAACCGGTCCATGAGGGAGAACGGACAGTGCATCTAACGCATTGTGACACCCGTTCCAGAGGGCGAAAGGACAGTGTATTTAAAAACCTGTGATACTCGGACCCAGAGGGGGAAAGAACAGTGTATCTGTTGTGTATCTTTAAAGCATGCACTCCCATGTTCCGCCACCAGGGAGCTCATCCCCTGAAGTCTCAAGGGATCCCAGCATCCCTTGTGAGCACTGTATATAAGCCTGTCCCTAAGGCCTGTTCCTCACTCAAGAGTGTCTTATTAAAGACTGAGGTCACTGTTACTTTAACCTCCCTGTGTGCAGCCTCATCTGTGTTAGGAACACAATAACTGGCGACGAGAATACGAATTCAACGCAAAGATGCAGCAAACTGTACGCATCCTGGAGAAGTTCTCGGAGGGTGAGGACTGGGAAGCCTATGTCGAACGGCTAGACCACAGTACTTTGTAGCCAACGAGCTGGACGGAGAATGAAGCACTGCAAAAAGGAGAGCGGTCCTCCTCACAGTCTGCGGGACACCGACCTACAGCCTCATGAAAAATCTTCTGGCTCCAGTGAAACCCACAGATAAGTTGTGTACACTGGTTCGGGAGCATCTTAACCCGAGGGAGAGCGTGCTGATGGCGAGGTATCGGTTCTACACGTGCCAGCGATCTGAAGGTCAGGAAGTGACGAGCTACGTCGCCGAGCTAAGGCGACTTGCAGGACAATGTGAGTTTGATGGCTACCTGGAGCAAATGCTCAGAGACTTTTTTGTACTGGGCATTGGCCACGAGACCATCCTACGAAAACTTTTGACTGTAGAGACACCGACCCTCAGTAAGGCCATTGCGATAGCACAGGCGTTTATGTCCATCAGTGATAACACCAAACAAATCTCTCAGCACACAAGTGCTAGCAATGTTCATAAATTAACTGGAACTGTGTTTGCGAGCAGAAATGTACAGGGCAGAACCCACGACTCTGCAACTGCCAGCAGGCCTCAGGTGACCCAGATGACTCAGAGTCCCCAACAAAGGATGAATGCAAGGCCATTCACACCTTGTTGGCGTTGTGGAGGCTTCCATTCAGTCTATTCATGCCGCTTCAAAGGGTATGTTTGCAAAAGCTGTGGAACAATGGGGCACCTCCAATGAGCTTGCAAATGAGCTGCAAGCTCTGCAAAACCTGCTAACCACCACGTGGCAGAGGAAGATCGGTCCATGGTGGATCAAAGCAATTTCGAGCCTCAGAGAGGAGGCAGATGCTGAAGTACAAGGGGTGCACACATTTTCGACGAAATGTCCACCTATAATGCTAAACATAAAATTGAATGGCTTACCAGTAGCCATGGAACTGGACACTGGTGCTAGCCAATCCATCATGAGTAAAAAGATGTTTGAGAGACTGTGGTGCAACAAGGCATTCAGACCAGCTCTGAGCCCCATCCACATGAAACTGAGAATGTACACCAAAGAGCTTATCACTGTCCTGGGCAGCGCCATGGTCAAGGTCACCTATGAGGGCACAATGCACGAACTGCCACTCTGGATTGGCCCGGGCAATGGCCCCACACTGCTTGGAAGGAGCTGGCTGGGCAAAATCCGCTGGAACTGGATCCGAGCGCTATCACATGTCGATGAGGCCTCATGTACCCAGGTTCTTAACAAATTTCCTTCCCTTTTTGAGCCAGGCATTGGAAACTTTTCCGGGGCGAAGGTGCGGATCCACTTGGTCCCAGAGGCATGACCCATTCACCACTAGGCGCGAGCGGTACCTCACATGATGAGGGAGAGAGTGGAAATCGAGCTGGGCAGGCTGCAATGCGAGGGCATCATCTCCCCAGTGGAATTCAGCGAGTGGGCCAGCCCGATTGTTCCAGCACTCAAAAATGATGGCACGGTCAGGATTTGTGGCAATTATAAAGTAACTATTAATCGTTTCTCGCTACAGGACCATACCCGCTACCTAAGGCAGACGACCTATTTGTGACGCTGGCAGGAGGCAAGACCCTCACCAAACTTGACTGACTTCGGCCTACATGACGCAGGAGCTGGAGGAGTCTTCGAAGTGCCTCACCTGCATCAACACGCACAAGGGACTGTTCATCTACAACAGATGCCCGTTTGGAATTCGGTTGGCTGCAGCGATCTTCCAGAGAAACAGACGGTGGTCTTTCAGTACGACATATTGCTCACGGGTCGGGACACCGCCGAGCACCTACAAAACCTGGAGGAGGTCCTCCAGTGACTGGATCGCGTAGGGCTGCGGCTGAAGAGGTCAAAATACATCTTCATCGCAACAGAAGTGGAGTTTTTGGGGAGAAAGATCGCGGCAGACGGCATTCGGCCCACAGACGCCAAGACAGAGGCTATCAGGAACGCGCCCAGGCCACAGAACATCACGGAGCTGTGGTCGTTCCTCAACTATTTTGGTAACTTCCTACCGGGGTTAAGCACCCTTTTAGAGCCCCTACATGTGTTATTGCGCAAGGCTGAGAACTGGGGGGAAAAAAACAAGTAATTGCTTTTGAGAAAGCTAGAAACATTTTATGCTCCAACAAGCTGCTTGTATTGTATAACCCGTGTAAAAGACTTGTGCTAGCATGTGACGTATTGAGGGAGTGCAGCGAAGGTTCACCAGACTGATTCCAGGGATGGCTGAATTGACATATGAGGAGAGACTGGATCAACTGGGCCTTTATACACTGGAGTTTAGAAGGATGAGAGGGGATCGCATAGAAACGTACAAGATTCTGACGGGACGGGACAGGTTAGATGCGGGAAGAATGTTCCCAATGTTGGGGAAGTCCAGAACCAGGGGACACAGTCTTAGGACTGAGATGAGGAGAAACTTCTTCACTCAGAGAATTGTTTACCTGTGGAATTCCCTGCCAGTTCATTGGATATATTTAAGAGGGAGTTAGATGTGGCCCTTACGGCTAAAGGGATCAAGGGGTATGGAGAGAAAGCGGGAAAGGGGTACTGAGGTGAATGATCAGCCACGATCATATTGAATGGTGGTGAAGGCTCGAAGGGCCGAATGGCCTACTCCTGCACCTATTTTCTATGTTTCTATGTTTCTATGTACGGAGTCGGGTGTGTATTACAACAAGCTAACATTGCGGGGAAGTTGCAATCTGTCGCCTATGCTTCCAGGAGCTTGTCTAAGGTCGAGAGGGCCTACAGCATGATTGAGAAAGAGGCATTAGCGTGTGTGTTCGGGGTAAAGAAAATGCATCAGTACCTGTTTGGCCTCAAATTTGAGCTGGAAACCGATCACAAGCCCCTCACATCCCTGTTCGCTGAAAACAAGGCGATAAATACTAATGCCTCAGTCCGCATACAGAGGTGGGCACTCGCGCTATCAGCGTATAACTATACCATCCGCCACAGGCCAGGCACCGAGAACTGTGCAGATGCTCTCAGTCGGCTACCATTGCTGACCACGTGGGTGGAAATGGTGCAGCCTGCAAACTTGTTGATGGTGGCGCGGCCCGCAGACTTGTTGATGGTCATGGAAGCGTTTGAAAATGATAAATCACCTGTCACGGCCCGCCAGATTAGGACTTAGACCAGCCAAGATCCTCTGCTGTCCCTAGTAAAAAACTGTGTACTGCATGGGAGCTGGGCCAGCATCCCCGTTGAAATGCAAGAGCCAATCAAGCCATTCCAGCGGCAAAAGGACGAGCTGTCCATTCAGGCGGACTGTCTGTTGTGGGGTAACCGCGTAGTGCGATCAAAAAAGGGCAGGGAGACGTTCATCTTGAATCTCCACAGCACACACCCGGGTATAGTGATGATGAAAGCGATAGCCAGATCCCACATGTGGTGGCCCGGTATCGACTCTGACTTAGCGTCCTGTGTACGGCAATGCAGTGTATGTGCTCAGTTGAGGTCCTGGCCCTCCAGACCATGGTCAAGGATCCATGTCGACTATGCGGGCCCGTTTCTCGGTAAAATATTCCTGGTGGTGGTGGATACTTTTTCAAAATCGATTAAATGTGAAATAATGTCGGGAAGTACCACCACCGCCACCATTGAAAGCCTGAGGGCCATGTTTGCCACCCACAGCCTGCCTGACATACTGGTCAGTGACAACAGGCCATGTTTCACCAGTGCCAAATTTAAAGAATTCATGACCCGCAATGGGATCAAACATGTCACCTCGGCCCCGTTTAAACCAGCCTCCAATGGGCAGGCAGAGCGGGCAGTACAAACCATCAAATAGAGCCTTAAACGAGTCACAGAAGGCTCACTCCAAACCCGCCTGTCCCGAGTACTGCTCAGCTACCGCACGAGACCCCACTCGCTCACAGTGGTGCCCCCGGCTGAGCTACTCATGAAAAGGACACTTAAAACCAGACTCTCACTGGTTCACCCCAACCTGCATGATCAGGTAGAGAGCAGGCGGCAGCAAAAAAATGTAAACGATGGTCGTGCCACTGTGTCACGGGAAATTGATCTGAATGACTCTGTGTATGTGCTAAACTATGGACATGGTCCCAAGTGGATCGCGGGCACGGTGATAGCTAAAGAAGGGAATAGGGTGTTTGCAGTCAAACTAGACAATGGACAAATTTGCAGAAAGCACCTGGACCAAACGAGGCTGCGGTTCATAGACTGCCCTGAACAACCCACAGCAGACACCACCTTTTCCAAGTCCACAACACACACCCAAAGGATCAACAACACCATGCCGGACCAGGAAATCAAACCCATCACGCCCAATAGCCCAGCAAGGCCAGGCTCACCTAGCAGCCCTGCAGGGCCAACAACACGCCAGCCCAGCGAGGGCACAGCCAACACACCAGAACAGACATTTCTACCGAGGCGGTCCACCAGGAAAAGAAAGGCTCCCGACTGCCTCACCTTGTAAATAGTTTTCATTTTGACTTTGGGGGGGAGGAGTGATGTTGTGTATCTGTAAAGCATGCACTCCCATGTTCCGCCACCAGGGAGCTCATTCCCTGAAGTCCCAAGGGATCCCAGCATCCCTTGGGAGCACTGTATATAAGCCGGTCCCTAAGGTCTGTTCCTCACTCTGGAGTGTCTTATTAAAGACTGAGGTCACTGTTACTTTAACGTCTCTGTGTGCAGCCTCATCTGTGTTAGGAACACAATAGTATCTAATTCACTGTGGCACCCGGTCCCAGCGGGGGGAAATGAGAGTGTATCTAACGCAGTGTGTCACCCAGTCCCAGCGGGGGAAAGGACAGTATATCTTAAACACTGTGAAGGCAGTCCCAGAGGCAGAAAGGACATTATATCAAACACACTGTGACACCCGGTCCCACAGTGGGAAAGGACAGTGTATCTAATGCACTGTGACACCTGGTCACACAGAGGGAAAGGACAGTATATCAAAGGCACTGTGACACCTGGTACTAGAGGGGGAAAGGACAGTGCATCTAACACTCTGTGACACCCGGTCCTAGAGGCCAAAAGGACAGTGAATCTAAGTCACTGTGACAGCTGGTTCTAGCGGGGCAAAGGAAAGTGTATCCAACGCACTGTGACACCCAGTCACAGAGGGGGAAAGGACAGTGTATCTAACGCACTGCAACACCCGTCCTAGAGGGGAAAGGATGGAGCATATAACACACTGTGACACCCGGCCCCTGAGGAGGAAAGGACAGTGCATCGAATCCATGGTGACACCCAGTCCCACAGGGGGAAAGGACAGTGTATCAAATGTACTGTGGACACCCGGTCACAGAGCGGGAATGGACAATGCATCAACACACTGTGTCACCCAGTCCCAGAGGGAGAATGGCCTACTCCTGCACCTATTTTCTATGTTTCTATGTTTACTATAGTAAATGCAACAACTTATCGAGGGCCAACAGAGCTGCTGCAGACTCCGATTCGGCCGTTGGCAATGAATGCCTGCCTGTACCTTGTCCAACTGAACCCACGGCTAAATGAAGCTGATCAATGCCCATTAATTAAAAGCTGTTTGAGGAGTATTTTCAGTTTAGTTCCTATGGACCATGACCAAGACAGGATACCTGTTAACCCAGGAGGAGGAGACACTGTATACATGGATAGTGTGGCTGCTCTATAGTCTCCTGAAACAACTTTTGCTTCAGAACCTGTCCCCTGAGGGTCTCCAGACCATATACAAATATGTGGAGACGTGGATAATATCAGCGAGGGATTATGAAAGAGAGCGAGCAGTAGACATGACTCTAAGCTGCTGACATTCTACTGGCAGGAGCTTGATGCTGAAAATATAATGGCACCGATTGACTTGGGGGTTGTAGTTGGTCAGCTGCTGCCACGATGTGTTGATCCGTTGCTTACCATACGGCAGAGGGCCATGGACAGTTTGTACATCCTACTAAAGATCCAGGCATGTTCTGAAGGTGTGAATCCAGATGAGCAATATGAGCAGGAAGGGATTCTGAGAAGAATTGGCCAACAATTGGCGAGCACAGACACCACAGTCCTCTTTAAAGGATGCTCCGAGCTCTCACAACTCATTTCCCAGCACTTGCCCCGGGACCAGCTGGCCAACCTGCTCTTTATGCTCTTCAAAGGGCTGATTGACCACCAAACCAGCTCTTCCAATGCAGCTGCTGTTACACTGAAAGCTGTGGTAAAGCGATGTGGGCCTGAGCTGGAGGATCAGCTCTCAGAGATCCTCGAGGCACTACACCTTCAAATGGCAGCAATCACACAGCAGGAAGTGACACTGACAGTTCTACAAACCTTCACTCTGCTCACTTCCCAGCACCTGCCAGCCGTTGTGCGTTGTCTCCTCAGGTTCCCTGTGGGCGAGTGCACCAGCGCCATCTGGAGGTCAGTAGCAAAGAAGACCCAATTGGCTGCCACTTCATTGAAACAACTGATGCAATACCTGAACAGATCGGTGGCATTTAGTGAAAGGAGCCATTCAGTGACAGAAACCGAGAGCCCTGATCCTCTGGCTGTTATTTGCGCTATGTACGAGATGGTCTCAGAGCCGGAGTCTGCAGAGGCTGTAAACACCTTGTATTCTGACTTATTCGCTTCTCTGTTAACACATCTCGGTTCCTCCATCTATGTGAATGTGCCTTCTGACTTTATTCCTTGCTGTGAATTGGAGCAGTCAGAAAACCGATCAACAACAGCAGTGTGCAGAAGCCGAGAGCTTTGCCTGTCCTCAGTAGAGACTCTCAGGGCCGTGCTGAATCGAGTGCACAATGAAGTGGTGGTAGATTTTGTCCAGGAGAAGGGAGGCTGGGATTTAATGTTGGACCCACACACCCACCACAAGGGGATTGCTCTGCTCGCTAGAGCGATGAGCTTGTTCAATGAGCACCAGCTGGTTGGGATTGTGGTGGATCTAGCACCCGTCCTGACAACTACACAGGTGGGCCAGAAAGCCACTGTGGCTGCCTTCTTTGCTGAACTTTTAAAATGTACGTCCATCTCCCACATGTGACTCACTAACACCCTGGTGGATAGCTTGCTCAATGGTCTTCTGGATTCGATTCTGGCTGTCAGGTTGCTCTGTATTATGGGGCTGGGGAATATTCCAATTGGAGTACCTGGACTGATGGAGAGACCTGTCGGCTGCAATGAGTAACATGCTGCAGGGCAAGGATTACCATGAAGAGGAATTCATGACTGAAGTAACATCAACTCTCTCAAAGATCTTGGACCAGCTCAGTGTCAATGCCATCGGACCATTCTGTATTGGATTAGCAAAAGGAATTCGATCTTTCTTTGAGTTCAAATCCACTCAGGTTCGAGCTGCCGCATTTACCGTGTTTGGCACTTTGGCCAAATGTGGACACGGACATTCAAGGGCTTCCTTTATGGAACAGATCCACCTGAACCTGGTCAGTTTGTTGCTACACCTGAACGAAAAGAGTGAGAAGATACAAAGGGCCTGTCTTTTAACATTGTGCTTGGTCGCCCCATATATCGGATCACAGAGTGTTTGTGCAATAATCCAGGAGCATTCACGGGAAGGCAGCCTGAAGTATGAGGAATTTTTGAAAGTTCTTTCCTTACAGCCCATCAAAGATTTCCCCAGGAGGGTCAACTTATATATAATGTGCTGCAGCTCCTTCCTACACATGGGGCCTTGTCTCCGAGGGGATGCGGACTTCTTAAGAGTCATCCTTTGTCAGATTCCACAGGAGCCGGCCCAGAGGAGGACATGTATTCAGAAACTCTGCTGTTTAAGGATACAGCCTGGACAATCCAACTCAACTCGACAGTCTCACCGATCCTTCTCCACCTGTTTCAGATTGTGCTCACAGTCTGAAGTCACTCTTTGTCCCCTCGATGACATTTCCCTGATATTGTGAAGAATTATCTCTTTGCTTATTATTTGATAAATTTAAGAATTTAATTCTGAATTCAGAATTAATTCTGAAAACAAACAATTTTTGATCACAATAGATTCGGATCAATTTACAAATTGAATTCTGGAAATAAATGATTCTGAGCACCACAGTTCCTGATGTGTTTAAAAACTGAGTTGCGTTAACAAATGATTTGATCTACACAGATTCTGAAGACTTTGGTAAGGTTTAAACAAACTTGCCCCTGACTTGTCGAGAACTTTTCAGCATCTGCACGTCAGCTACTGGTGAAACCCACTTCCCTCTGTGTTGCCATGGTTTTCACTGTGATGTCATGTGACATAACCTCCTGAGTAACAATGTGGGGGTGATGCAGGGCCTGGGTTGAGGTACCATATAAGGACGGCAAGCTGTTTGAGGCTAGCTGGGGTTAAGCACAGACCTGAGATACATTGGGGCAATTTTAATTTAAGCCGCCCGTCGGGAAACTGACGGGATCTGGGGCAACGCTGGTTTCACACCCGGCCCGTTCTCACTCTCCATTGACTCATCACATGGAGCATAAACACCGGCATAGAAATGATGGGCTGAATGGCCTGTTTCTGTGCTGTAAATTCTATGTCATTCTATCTAAATGTTGATTCATTCCCCATATCCTGGACTCGAGAGTGGCCCACTTTGTGAAAGTGATGGAGTGGAGGAGGGAATGGTGAGATGTTAGCACAAAGCTGGCTCAAGGGGCATTAAGCAGATTGCCCACAGTCAGCATGGTCAGCTCATTTCAATCACTACCATAAGATCCTGACATCATTTTAGATTTGTGACAGTACCTGGTATAATGCGCAATGCGAGAAAATTGGCTGCAGCATAAATGTAAAGGGATGCACCTCCTTAATGGCAGGTGAACTTACACGGGAAGAGGGGGTAATTTTAATCTCACTTCCAGCGGGAAACTGATATGATCAGAGGATGTGGTGGTGAGTAGGGAAGAGATTAATGGTGAGTGGGGACCATGGTTTCTAGTGAGTGGGAGGGAAGGGGTTGTGTTGTGTGAGGAAGGGGTTGTGTTGTGTGAGGAAGGGGTTGTGGTGAATGGGGAAGGGGTTGTGTTGAGTGGGAAGGGGTTGTGTTGTGTCAGGCAGGGGTTGTGTTGAGTGAGGAATGGGTTGTGTTGTGTGAGGAAGGGGTTGTGGTGAATGGGGAAGGGGTTGTGTTGAGTGGGAAGGGGTTGTGTTGAGTGGGGTAGGGGTTGTGTTGTTTCAGGAAGGTGTGTGAGTGGGGAAGGAGTTGTGAGTGGGTGGTGAAAACTCGACAAAGTGTTGAAAAATCTCAGAAGTGAAAGGTTACGTGGTGGGGTGGGGAGCAAGGACAAGGCCAGCGGGATGAGCTTTGAGTAATGAAGAGAGAGACTTAGAGCAGATATGAAAGAGACAGCTGAGGGAAAAAGGTCGTGTGCCAGGAAATTGAAATGAAACTCATCCCATGCCAGAATCCGTTGGACTGTCCATCTCCCAGTTCCGGTTTGCCTCGTGACCTCCACTGCGCTGGCCATCCAGAACGGAAAATGTACCCACAGTGTTTAATGCAGGAAATTTAGGCAGTGGCGGCTTTAGGACCATGCAATTGGATGGGCTCAGAACCAATCACGGACCCCAGTGGATCCAATAATAGCACAGTTATGAAATGAGAATGGCTGATCCCTGATCATTTAGTCACCTATTTTTAAATTGTGTAGTAGGAACAAATATAGTAACAGGAGTAGGCCAGTCAGCCCCTTGAGCCTGTTCCAACATTCGATTAGATCATGGCTGACCTGTTTCTCAACTTGATCAACCCTCTTTGGTTCCGTGAGCCTTATTATCCTTGCCTGACCAAATCTATGAATCTCAGTCTTGAAATTTTCCATTGACCCCCAGCCTCAACAGATTTTGGGCGAGATAGTTCCAGATTTCACTACCCTTTGTGTGAAGAAGCTCTTCCTAACCCATTGCTCACCCATCCCAAATGCTGGCCAACTTGCCCGCCTGCCTGCGCAGAGTTGCATTCTGCCCCACCTATCGCCCACCCATCGACCCGCAGAAGCCGTGCACTTACCCACCCCACTGATCTCTCGACCCACACTGCCTCCCACTTCCGTACATGGCCGACCCCAGAGCTTTGTTCCACTGGTATGTGTGAAGCCTCAACAGGGCCTGGTGTCTCCCAAAATTCATCCTCCGGTTCCTAGTTTTTAATCCAATTCCTTCTTTCGTTCCACCTTCTACCCTGAATTGCAATGGATATTCTTTTAATTAGGGCTCATTTTATATGGGCCTTCCATTACTGTACCCGCTGCCCTGTACACCACCTCGTTTCTTTCAACAATGTCTTATAGTTGCCTTCTGACGCATGGAGATTAAGGGGCTGATTCTCACCGGCTGCCAATGATGGGAAGTAAGAGTGGAGACGATGAAAACTGGTACAGTGACCCATTTACATCATTCCAGGATTACCTGGGCCTTACCCAAAGGTGCGGACCTGTGCCTGGACCTCAGCCTGCTAGTGTTCCCATGGAAACAAGGCAGCAGGGAGGCATTGCTGGCTGTTTGGTTCCATTTCACTGTCCTTGTTTTATTTTCAATTGACCCCCCAGCTTCAACAAATTTTTGGGTGAGAGAATTCCATATTTCCTCTGTTTGTGTTAAGAAATGTTTCCGGTCTCATTTCTCACCCATTCCAAGTGCTTGTCAGCTTGCCCGCCTGCCTGTGCAGAGTTGCATTCTGCCCCATCTGTCGCCCACCCATTGACCCGGAGAACCTGCACACTTACCAACCCCACTTATCTCTCCACCCACACTGCCTCCTAACCTCCCCGCAATGTTGCACTGGTATATACGAGGCCTCACCAGGGACTGTTGTCTCCCAAAATTGACCCCTCCACCTCTACACCTCTCATAAATTCCCTTTGTTTCCAAGTTTTTAATCCAATTCCTTCCCTCATTCTGCCTTCTACCCTGAATTCCAATGGCTATTCCTTAGAACTCATTTGATCTGAACCTTCCATTACTGTACCAGCTTCTCGAGTGTTTCTTTTAACAGTCTTATAAATGCCTTCTGACGTACGGAGATTAAGTGGTTGCTTCTCCCCGCCTGCCAATGACAGGAAGTAAGGTGTGAGATGATTAACACTGGGCCAATGACCCACTTACATCACTCAAGGCTTACCTGGGCCTTCCCCAAAGGAGTGAACCTAGACTTCAGTCTGCAAACATTCCCACGGAAATGAGGCACCATTTCCACACATTTGGCATTCGATCAGCGGCTGCGATGTTTCAACGAAACATGGAAAGCCTGCTTAAATCCATTCCTGGAACGATCATATTCCAGGACGACATCCTCATCACAGGTCGAGACACCGAGGAACACCTCCACAACCTGGAGGAGGTGCTACGTCGACTGGACCGGGTAGGCCTGCGACTCAAGAAGTCTAAATGTGTGTTCTTAACTCCTGAGGTTGAGTTTCTGGGCAGGAGGGTTGCTGCAGATGGGATTCGGCCCACCGAATCCAAAACAGAGGTGATTCGACAAGCACCCAGGCCCTGCAACACATCGGAGTTGCGTTCATTCCTGGGACTGTTGAACTATTTCGGGAACTTTCTGCCGAATTTGAGCACGTTGTTGGAGCCATTATACGTGCTCCTGCGTAAGGGTGGCAATTGGTTTTGGGGGGACTGTCAGGAACGGGATTTTGATCGGGCGCGAAACCTACTTTGTTCAAACAAGTTGTTGACCCTGTACGACCCCTGTAAAAAATTGGTTCTGACATGTGCTGCATCGTCCTATGGGGTTGGGTGCGTGTTGCAGCAAGGCAATGCTGAGGGTCAACTACAACCTGTGGCTTATGCCTCCAGGTCGCGCTCTCAAGCAGAATGAGGATATGGGATGGTCGAGAAGGAAGCGCTTGCATGTGTCTATGGTGTAAAAAAAAATGCATCAGTACCTCTTTGGTAGGAAGTTTGAATTAGAGACGGACCACAAGCCATTAACATCCCTGTTGTCAGACAGCAAGGCTATCAATGCCAACGCATCAGCTCGCATACAGCGATGGGCTCTCACACTGGCTGCTTATGACTACTCCATCCGGCACCGGCCCAGCACCGAAAATTGCGCTGATGCGCTCAGCAGGCTTCCACTGGCCACCACTGAGGGGGCAGCGGAGCAAAGCGCCGAGATGGTGTCGAAATCTCGACTCTCAATTTAACTAGAAAAAATGAAACTCTGACATAAACAACTCAGCAGGTGTCTCTTTAATAAGTTTTACTTGCTACAAGGAAAAGCCTTGCTGAGTCAAAGGCTCTGCAAAGACTTCTACAGTTGTATGAAATTACATTATCTTTATACAGAAGAACAAACAAAGAAATTATGGTTCCATCACGTGTATCAGTTCTGCGATCAGCAAATACAGATAAGGAGTTCTTCAATCACTTAATTATCATTACATCCTTGTTTTAATTTCCTACTTATCTATACAGCCTTTATCTAATACTTCTAAGATTTAGCACAGCGACAGTTATTTAGCAGGGAGTATTGTTCTAACAAGACAGGGAGGGTAAAGTCAAGGTTCCCTCGCTCACACAGATGGCTTCTGCTTTTCTAAATTAGTTGGCTGTCAGTCAAGGTTAATATGTTTATGCAGAGACAGGCTGTCTGCTGCAGGGGCTTCTGGGAGAACTGAGACTCCATTTTGTTTTATTACAAAAGGGTACATTTAACAGAAAATGTAACTTTGAAAGTAAATTTCCACAATGGTCATGGCTGTCGATGCCTTTGACAGTGCAGGCTCCCCCATCACAGCCCGCCAGTTCAAAATCTTGACAAACAGAGATCCCCTCCTATCCCTGATTAAGAAATGTGTCCTGACTGGGGATTGGGCACCCACACAAGGCGCATGCCCAGGTAGTTATGCCCCAGAAGGGCAGGGAGGCATTCATCAGGGAACTCCACAGCGAGCACCCAGGCATTGTGCTGATGAAGGCCATTGCCCGGTCACATGTTTGGTGGCCTGGAATTGATTCAGACTTGGAACACTGTGTTCGCAGGTACACGACGTTTGCCCAGCTGGGTAATGCACCCAGGGAGGCCCCGCTCAGCCCGTGGCCCTGGTCCACTAGGCCATGGTCACGCATTCATGTTGGCTACGCGGGCCCGTTCATGGGTAAGATGTTCCTTATTGAGGTAGATGCGTACTCGAAATGGATCGAGTGCATCATTCTGAATTCATGCACATCATCCACCACCGTGGAAAGCCTACGTGCGATCTTTGCAACCCATGGCTTGCCGGACATCCTGGTTAGTGATAATGGCCCATGTTTCACAAGCTACGAATTCCGAGAGTTTATGGCGGGCAATGGCATCAACCACGTCAGGACTGCATCGTTCAAGCCGGCCTCCAATGGCCAGGCGAAACGTGCGGTCCAAATCATTAAGCAAGGTATGCTCAGGATTCAAGGACCCTCCCTACAATGCCGCCTATTGCGTCTCCTGCTGACCTATAGATCCCAACAGCACTCGTTCACGGGGGTCCCGCCCGCAGAGCTACTAATGAAACGGACACTCAAAACTCGGTTGTCCCTCATTCACCCAGTCCTGGCCGACATAGTTGAGGGCAAGCGCCAGTCCCAAAACGAGTACCATGACCGTAATTCGAGGGGGAGTTGTATAGAAATAAATGAGCCTGTATTCGTCCTCAATCATGCCATGGGGCCCAAATGGCTTGAGCGCACTGTAATTGACAAAAAGGGGAATAGGGTCATCGTGGTAAAACGCAACAATGGTCAGATATGCCATCTGGACCAAGTTTAAAAAAAGGTTCAGCATCGACACGGAGGAACCTGAAGACAACCATGAGATGGAGCTCACAAGACCACCAGTGAACGAGCAACAAGAGCAATCAGAAGAATGCACAGTCCCTGCGGTCAGCCTGGACAGGCCGGAATCACCACAGGTGACAGACACACACGTCAGTGTCCAACAACCAAGCCCCAACTGCGGCGCTCCACGAGGGAGCGTGGACCACCTGAAAGACTAAACCTATGATCCCAATAAGACTTGGGGGGGTGGGGGAAGGTGATGTGATGTATGTAACCACAATGTAACACCACTTTATTACTGTATACATTCAACATAGATGCACATCTTGACCACAAGGGGTGAACTTGTGGGAGACACTCCTTACCTGATCACACTGGTATTAAAAGGGAGGTCCCACGCAGGGTCATCGTCTTTGGAGTCCTGTGTGTCATGTATTCAACCAGCATTGTAACCCATGTATAAACTGACCTAAGTTGTACACCGTGAGAACACTGACCACTAGGTGGGAGACACTCCTAACCTGGACCTTCTGGTATAAAAGGGGAAGCTCCACCCACCTTCATCACTTGAGTGCTAAGGAATAAAGGACAGGTCACAGACTGACCTTCTCTCAAGCATGGGCCTCGTGTGCATTTATACTGTGTAGTAAGGACGTATCAATGGCGACAAGAAACTGGGATTTAAACCACGCGAGCATGGCCACTAGCAGAACAGACGAGAGGTACTGTGTTAAGGAATGGTTGGGACAGAGATTCAACATTGTTAAAGCAGCACACAGTTCTCCAGGCAGACAAGGGCAGTCAGGCATGCCCCAACATGTAGTCGAACCCAGAGGGGGAGTTCGACAGAGACAATGGCAAGCTGAACAGCGATTCACGCCATTGCAAGGGACAATGCGGCCAGTAATGGGGCCATCAACACCTGTTAATGGTGCACTCAAGGACAATAACAGGGGCAGTCAGGGACGATCGACTGGCAAGGGACCTTTTGTTTCAAACCGCAACTCATGCTGGAGGCGTGGAGGCATACATTCAGCCGGAGTTTGCAGAGATGAGCAAAATACCTGCAGAAATTGCAGAAATGGACACTGGGGGAAATCGCTGGAAGCTGAAGTTCAGCGAGTTCATGTGGAGCATGTATACAGTTCATACACCAGGACGCCACCGATAATGATGAAAGTGCTCCTCAGTGGCATCCCAGTATCAATGGAGTTAGACACGGGTGTCAGCCAGTCCCTGATGGGTATCAAACAGTTCGAAAAGTTGTGGGCATCCAAGGCCAGGAGGCCAAAATTACCGCCGATTGACGCACAGCTACGGACTTACACAAAGCAGATCATTCCAGTGCTAGGCAGCGCCACGGTAGTCGTGACTCACAAAGATTCGGAGAACAGGATGCCACTCTGGATTGTCCCAGGGGATGGTCCCGCACTACTGGGGAGGAGTTGGCTTGCTGTCATGAACTGGAAATGGGGCGATGTCAATGCAATTTCCTCTGTGGAGCGAGTATCATGCTCACAGGTCCTGGACAAATTTGACTCATTATTTCAACCCGGCATTGGCACTTTCATGGGGGCCAAGGTAGTGATTCACATAAACCCGGACGCCAGACCAGTACACCACAAGGCCAGAGCGGTGCCGTACGTGATGCGGGAAAAGATAGAAGGCGAATTGGACCGCCTGTTGAGGGAAGGCATCATCTCTCCAGTCGAATTCAGTGACTGGGCGAGCCCGATTGTGCCGGTGCTCAAAGCGGATGGGTCGGTCAGGATATGTGGCGATTACAAGGCCACCATCAATCGGGTGTCACTCCAAGACCAGTACCCGCTACCAAGAGCGGAGGACCTCTTTGCGACGCTATCCGGTGGCAAACTCTTTTCAAAATTGGACCTGACCTCAGCTTACATGACCCAGGAGCTGGCGAGTGAGTCGAAGAAGCTGATCACCATCACGACTCACAAGGAGTTGTTTGAGTACAACAGATGTCCGTTCGGGATTCGCTCGGCCGCCGCGATCTTCCAACGAAATATGGAAAGCCTCCTGAAGTCGATTCCAGGGACGGTAGTTTTTCAGGACGACATCCTCATCATGAGTTGCGATACTGAAGAACACCTCCACAACCTGGAGGAGGTGCTACACAAACTGGACCGGGTAGGTCTGCGACTGAAAAAGGCGAAGTGCGTCTTCCTAGCTCCAGAGGTGGAATTCCTGGGGATGATGGTAGCAGCAGACGGGATCAGCCCTACTGCATCCAAGACGGAAGTGATCCAGAGAGCACCCAGACCCCGTAACACGACGGAGCTGCATTCGTTCCTGGGGCTCCTGAACTATTTTGGTAACTTTCTTCCCAAATTGAGCACGCTGCTAGAGCCGCTACACGTGCTCCTACGCAAAGGTCATGAATGGGTCTGGGGGGACAGCCAGGAAAGGGCTTTTAATAGAGCACGCAATTTGTTATGTTCTAACAATCTGTTAACGCTATATGACCCATGTAAGAAACTTGTGTTAACGTGCGATGCGTCGTCCTATGGTGTCGGGTGTGTGTTGCAGCATGTCAATGCCAAGGGTCAGTTACAGCCGGTAGCTTATGCCTCCAGGAGTCTGTCCCAGGCAGAAAGGGGCTACGGGATGGTAGAAAAGGAGGCGCTCGCATGTGTATATGCGGTAAAGAAAATGCACCAGTACCTGTTTGGCAGGAAATTTGAGCTGGAGGCAGATCACAAACCCCTAACGTCCCTTTTGGCCGACAACAAGGCCATAAATGCAAACGCATCGGCCCGCATACAGAGGTGGGCACTCACGTTAGCTGCCTATGACTACACAATTCGGCACAAACCGGGCACCGAAAACTGCGCCGATGCACTCAGCAGGCTCCAACTAGCCACCACTGAGGGGGCTACCGAGCATGGTGCTGAGATGGTCATGGCTGTTGAAGCTTTCGGAAGCGAAGGCTCACCCGTGACAGCCCGTCAGATTAAAGTCTGGACAAATAGAGACCCGCTATTGTCTCTAGTCAAGAAATGTGTCCTGAATGGGGACTGGGCAGCCATGTACAGGGCATGCCCTGAGAAATTTAAACCATTTCACAGGCGCAAGGATGAACTCTCGATTCAGGCCGATTGCCTACTGTGGGGAAACCGCGTAGTCATGCCCCAGATGGGCAGAGAGGTGTTCATCAGAGAACTCCACAATGGGCACCCAGGCATTGTCACGATGAAGGCAATTGCCAGGTCACACGTTTGGTGGCCAGGGATAGACGCAGATCTGGAACTTTGTGTTCGCAGATGCAACACGTGTGCCCAGCTGGGCCATGCGCCCAGGGAAGCCCCCCTTAGCCCCTGGCCATGGCCCGCCAAACCTTGGTCACGCATCCATGTGGACTACGCAGGTCCTTTCATGGGGAAAATGTTTTTGGTTGTAGTAGACGCCTACTCCAAATGGATCGAGTGAGACATTTTAAATTCAAGCACATCCTCTGCCACGGTAGAAAGTCTACGGGCAATGTTCGCCGCCCACGGTCTACCGGACATCTTGGTCAGCGACAATGGCCCGTGCTTCACAAGCACTGAATTCCAAAACTTCATGGCAGGCAATGGAATTAACCATGTTAGAACGGCACCATTCAAGCCGGCCTCAAACGGCCAGGCAGAACAAGCAGTGCAGATAATCAAACAGGGGATGCTCAGATTCCAAGGGGGTTCCTTACAAACCCGCTTATCACGCCTCCTGTTGGCCTATAGATCCCGACCACACTCGCTCACAGGGGTTCCACTCGCAGAGCTACTAATGAAAAGGACGCTCAAAACCCGATTATCCCTTATACACCCCACCATGAAAGAAATTGTCGAGAGCAGGCGCCAGTCACAATATCACTACCATGACAGGAATGTGAGGGCGCGATGTATTGATGTAAATGATCCTGTTTTTGTCCTCAACTACGCTGCAGGGCCCAAATGGCTCGCAGGCACGGTGGTTGCCAAAGAGGGAAATAGGATTCTGGTAGTTAAACTTACCAATGGACAAATCTGCCGCAAACATGTGGATCAAACAAAAAGGAGGTTCAGCAACCCCATAGAAGAAGCAGAGGAAGAACACGATATAGAGTTCACTCCACCACAGGTGACCGAACACCGGAACCAAAGGGAGGAGAGCCCAGTCACTGTGGGCAGTCCGGACAGGCCTGAGGCACTGCAAACAGCAGACACTCAGGCCAGCGCCCAACAACCGGAGCCCCAACTCAGGCGCTCTGCAAGGGAGTGTAAACCACCAGAGAGACTCAACCTGTGATCCCAATAAGACTTTGGGGGGGAGGTGATGTCATGTATTCAACCAGCATTGTAACCCATGTATAAACTGACCGAAGTTGTACACCGTGAGAACACTGACCACTAGGTGGGAGACACTCCTAACCTGGACCTTCAGGTATAAAAGGGGAAGCTCCACCCACCTTCATCACTTGAGTGCTAAGGAATAAAGGACAGGTCACAGACTGACCTTCTCTCAAGCATGGGCCTGTGTGCATTTATACTGTGTAGTAAGGACGTATCACTGTGAATAAAGAGTTGTCAGAGAGTGACCTCGTCCCCAGAATGTGCCTCGTGTAGTTTCATACTGTAGAGTAAGGACCTTACAGTATCTGCATGCCAACTTTCAATGACTGATGTACCATGACACTCAGGTTTCATTGCACCTCCCCTTTTCCTAATCTGTCACCATTCAGATAATATTCTGCCTTCGTGTTTTTGCGACCCAAGTGGATAACCTCACATTTATCCACATTATACTGCATCTGCCATGCATTTGCCCACTCACCTAACTTGTCCAAGTCACCCTACAGCCTCTTAGCATCCTCCTCACAGCTCACACTGCCACCCAGTTTAGTGTCATCTGCAGACTTGGAGATATTATATTCAATTCCTTCGTCTAAATCATTAATATATATTGTAAATAGCTGGGGTCCCAGCACTGAACCTTGCGGTACCTCACTAGTCACTGCCTGCCATTCTGAAAAGGACCCATTTATTCCTATTCTTTGCTTCCTGTCTGCCAACCAGTTCTCTATCCACGTCAATACATTACCCCCAATACCATGTGCTTTAATTTTGCACACTAATCTCTTGTGTGGGACCTTGTCAAAAGCCTTTTGAAAGTCCAAATGCACCACATCCACTGGTTCTCCCTTGTCCGCTCTACTAGTTACATCCTCAAAAAATTCTCAAAGATTTGTCAAGCATGATTTCCCTTTCACAAATCCATGCTGACTTGGGCCGATCCTATCACTGCTTTCCAAATGCGCTGCTATTTCATCTTTAATAATTGATTACAACATTTTCCCCACCACCAATGGCAGGCTGACCGGTCTATAATTCCCTGTTTTCTCTCTCCCTCCTTTTTTAAAACTTGGGTTACATTAGCTACCCTCCAATCCATAGGGCTACCAATCCATACCAGCTACCACAGGGCTTGTCAGAGCAAGATCTTGGTCCGGTGGCAAGGGGATCCAAGACGATTGGAGACCAGGCTCCACTCCATCTGCCTAGTACATACACACACACACACACAGACTCCTATTGTCCTCCTTCCTCCTTCCCGCTGGGCCTCTATCCCTGGGTTTCGTAGGACGCAATGGTGGTCTCATGAACACGCTACGCCACTCCTGGGCCACGACCATCCCACTGCCCTCCGACCTCCCGCTGCCTCCCAATGTCCCCCAACCTCCCGATATCCCCCGACCTCTTCTGGGCCCTGACCCCGCCGCTGGGCTCCACTTCGGACCAAGTGTTGCCAACCGACCTGCTACCTGGGATGCTATGATATTGGTGCTGGGCTACGGTGAGCTGAAGAGTCATGAGCTGTTCGTTTATCCTGCAAGGGGAGTGTCTGAGACAGCCCACTTGCTCGTTTTTTATGGTGCGCCTACCCCATTGAGGAAATGTTGTGCTTCTGGTTTGCCTTTCCAGAAGAAGGTCTAGCCACCATCTTGTTCTTTAAGCTGGCCTTCCCCTGCCCACTGGGTCTCGCTTAGGGCGGCGATGTCTATGTCAAATTACAATACGCAGACGATGACTGCGTTTGCGCACACTTGGAGGCCGAAATCCAAGCCATCATCAACACCTTCACCGAGGCATATAAAAACATAGGCCTTACACTAAACATCCGTAACACAAAGGTCCTCTACCAACCTGTTCCCGCCACACAGCAGTGCCTCCCGGTTATCAAAATCCACTAAGAGGCCTCGGACAACGTGGACTATTTTCTATACCTCGGGAGCCTACTATCAACAAGGGCAGATATCGACGACAATGTCCAACACCACCTTCAGTGTGCAAGTGCAGCCTTTGGTCGCCTGAGGAAGAAAGTGTTTGAAGACCAGGACCTCAAATCTGGCACCAAGCTCAAGGTCTATAGAGCAGTGGTGTTACCCGCCCTCCTATATGGCTCAGAAACATGGACCATATACAGCAGACATCTCAAAACACTGGAGAAGTACCACCGTGCTGTCTCCGCAAGATCCTGCAAATCCACTGGCAGGATAGACGCACCAATGTCAGTGTTCTTGCTCAGACCAACATCTCCAGCATCGAAGCATTGACCATGTTCCGTCAGCTCCGTTGGGAGGGTCACATTTTCCGCATGCCTGACACGAGACTCCCAAAACAAGCGCTCTACTCTGAGCTCCAACACGGCAAGCGAGCTCCAGGTGGGCAGAGGAAATGCTTCAGGGACACCCTCAAAGCCTCCTTGGAAAAAATGTAACATCCCCACCGACACCTGGGAATCCCTGGTCCAAGACTGCCCAAAGTGGAGGAAAAGCATCCGGGAAGGTGCTGAACACCTCGAGTCTCTTTGCCGGGAGCAAGCTGAAGATAAGCGCAGACTGAGGAAGGAGTGCACGGCAACCCAAGCCCCACCCACCCACCCGTTCTTTCAAACACTGTCTGCCCCACCTGTGACAGAGACTGTGGGTCCCGCATTGGACTCTTCACTCACCTGAGAACTCAGATTTAGAGTGGAAGCAAGTTATCAGTTATCCTTGACCCCGAGGGACTGCCTATGATGATGATGAAAGCCATAAGGGGAAAAATCAAAGGTAAGGATAGAGGCATACATTAAGTACATGGACTGCAGGGGAGAGCATGATCATCAAAATATAAAGAGATTAGGAGAGAAGTGAACAAAAACAATTAGAAAGACAAAGAGGAACCATGCCATTAAATTTTCAAGGAACATAAAACAAAATAGTAAAATATTTTGCAGGCCCATCAATAAAAAGGAAGGTGGGGATGGGAATAGGACCACAGAGGGATGGACAGGATAATACCACAGGCAGTTATCGAGAGATGGCAGAGATATTAAATCATTACTTTGCTTCAGTATTTATCAGGGTTTTAGAACAAGTGGACATGACATTGGATGATGGGATTAGCAATGAAATAACTGCATTTAAAATAAAAAGAGATATATTAAATGAACTAATCAAACTCAAAGAGGATAAAAAACCATAGTCCGGATGGATTGCATCCACGCATTTTAAAAGACTCTCGAGAAGAGATAGCAGAGGCATGACTATACATTTAATACTTCATTGGAAAAAGGTGCTGTGCTAGAGGACTGGTGGATAGCTAATGTAATACTTATATTTAAGATAGAACATGTCCAGAGAATTATAGGCCAGTCAGCTTAACATCGGTGGTAGGAAAAATAACGGAATCCCTAGTAAAGGAGAAAATAGAAGACAATCTAGAAGCCAAAAATATAATAATGAATAGTCAACATGGATTTTAAAAGGGAAAGTCTTGCTTGACGAACCTCATTGAATTTTTTGTGGAGGTGACCGAGAGAGAGAATAAAAAAGGGTAATGCAGTCGATGTAATTTTTCTAGATTTTCAAAAGGCCTTCGATAAGGTACCACATAATAGATTAATGAATAAGGTCAGATAGTCAGGGGACAAATAGCAGAATGGATAGCTAGCTGGCTTCAAGACAAAAAGCAGAAAGTAGAGGTAAAGGGTAGCTATTCGTAGGCAGAAGGTGGGTAGTGGTGTTCCACAAGGATCAGTGCTGGGACCACCTTTGTTCACTATTTATATTAAAGATTTAGACTTTGGAATCAAAAACACAATTTCTATATTTGTGGATAACACCAAATTGGGGGGATAGTCAATACTGAGGAGGACCAACAAATTACAGGAAGACATTAATAAACTTTCAGAATAGGCATATAATTGGCAAATGAAATTCAACACAGATAAATGTGAGGCATTACATTTTGGTAGGAAGAATAGGGAGGTCACATAACTTGGACAGTCTGGGTGGGGTAGAGGAGCAAAGAGATCTCGGAGTGCAAATACACAAATCATTTAGAGCAGCGAGAGGTTAACAAGGCCATAAAAAAAGCAAACCAGGCACTAGGGTTCATTCCAAGAGGGATAACATTGAAAAGTAGGGAAGTTATACTTTGCTGTATCGAACCTCGGTTAGACCGCACATTGAGTACGGTGTATAATTCGGGTTTCCATATTATCAAAAGGATATAGAGGCACTGGAGAGGGTGCAGAGACGATGTACAAGGATGATGCCAGAAATACGAGGGTATACCTATCAGGAAAGGATGAACATGCTGGGTCGCTCTTCGTTTGAAAATAGAAGGTGACCTAACTGAGCTCTTAAAAAGTATGAAAGGTTTTGATAGAGTAGATACAGAGAGAGTGCTTGCATTTGTGGGGAAGAGCATAACTAGAGGCCATCAATATAAGATAGTCACAGGGAAATCATATAGGGAATTCAGAAGTCAGTCGAGGAGGCGGGAGCTCGGAGCAGCGCGAGTCCGGGGTCGGCGAGAGGCCTATAAAGGCCAGCGGGAGTCGAGCAGTTCGAGCAGTCAGTCGAGGAGGCGGGAGCTCGGAGCAGCGCGAGTCCGGGGTCGGCGAGAGGCGTACCGGTGCAGCTACAGGTAAAGACAAAGAAAGAAACAAAGGTGACGTCACAGCCTAGGGGGTAAGTGATTGGCTGGTGATTGGTGAGTAGTTTTTCTTTTTCTTCTTATATCAGTCAGTAACTTTTAACATTGTTGTTGCCAATTTAAGGGTATCTAAGGGTTAAGTCATGGCAGGAGAGCTCGGTCGGGTGTTATGCTCCTCCTGTACCATGTGGGAACTCAGGGACACTTCCGGTGTCCCTGATGACTACGTGTGCAGGAAGTGTATCCACCTCCAGCTCCTGACGGACCGTGTTGCGGAATTGGAGCTGAGGGTGGATTCACTCTGGAGCATCCACGATGCTGAGAATGACGTGAGTATCACGTGTAGTGAGTTGGTCTTACCGCAGGTGAAGGGTCCACAGCCAGATAGGGAATGGAAGACCAGCAGGAAGAGTAGTGCAAGGAAGGTAGTGCAGGGGTCCCCTGTGGTCATTCCCCTGCAAAACAGATACACTGTTTTGAGTACTGTTGAGGGGGATGACTCATCAGGGGAGGGCAGCAGCAGCCAAGTTCATGGCACCGTGGCTGGCTCTGCTGCACAGGAGGGCAAGAAAAAGAGTGGGACAGTAATAGTGATAGGGGATTCAATGGTGAGGGGAATAGATAGGCGTTTCTGCGGCCGCGACCGAGACTCCAGGATGGTATGTTGCCTCCCTGGTGCAAGGGTCAAGGATGTCTCGGAGCGGGTGCAGGACATTCTGAAATGGGAGGGAGAACAGCCAGTTGTCGTGGTGCACATTGGTACCAACGACATAGGTAAAAAAAGGGATGAGGTTCTACGAAATGAATTTAAGGAGCTAGGAGCTAAATTAAAAAGTAGGACCTCAAAAGTAGTAATCTCGGGATTGCTACCAGTGCCACGTGATAGTCAGAGTAGGAATCGCAGGATAGCGCAGATGAATACGTGGCTTGAGCAGTGGTGCAGCAGGGAGGGATTCAAATTCCTGGGGCATTGGGACCGGTTCTGGGGGAGGTGGGACCAGTACAAACCGGACGGTCTGCACCTGGGCAGGACCGGAACCAATGTCCTAGGGGGAGTGTTTGCTAGTGCTGTTGGGGAGGATTTAAACTAATATGGCAGGGGGATGGGAACCAATGCAGGGAGACAGAGGGAAACAAAAAGGAGGCAAAAGCAAAAGACAGAAAGGAGATGAGGAAAAGTGGAGGGCAGAGAAACCCAAGGCAAAGAACAAAAAGGGCCACTGTACAGCAAAATTCTAAAAGGACAAAGGGTGTTAAAAAAACAAGCCTGAAGGCTTTGTGTCTTAATGCAAGGAGTATCCGCAATAAGGTGGATGAATTAATTGTGCAAATAGATGTTAATAAATATGATGTGATTGGGATTACGGAGACGTGGCTCCAGGATGATCAGGGCTGGGAACTCAACATTCAGGGGTATTCAACATTCAGGAAGGATAGAATAAAAGGAAAAGGAGATGGGGTAGCATTGTTGGTTAAAGAAGAGATTAATGCAATAGTTAGGAAAGACATTAGCTTGGATGATGTGGAATCTATATGGGTAGAGCTGCAGAACACCAAAGGGCAAAAAACGTTAGTAGGAGTTGTGTACAGACCTCCAAACAGTAATAGGGATGTTGGGGAGGGCATCAAACAGGAAATTAGGGGTGCATGCAATAAAGGTGTAGCAGTTATAATGGGTGACTTTAATATGCACATAGATTGGGCTAGCCAAACTGGAAGCAATACGGTGGAGGAGGATTTCCTGGAGTGCATAAGGGATGGTTTTCTAGACCAATATGTTGAGGAACCAACTAGGGGGGAGGCCATCTTAGACTGGGTGTTGTGTAATGAGAGAGGATTAATTAGCAATCTCATTGTGCGAGGCCCCTTGGGGAAGAGTGACCATAATATGGTGGAATTCTGCATTAGGATGGAGAATGAAACAGTAAATTCAGAGACCATGGTCCAGAACTTAAAGAAGGGTAACTTTGAAGGTATGAGGCGTGAATTGGCTAGGATAGATTGGCGAATGATACTTAGAGGGTTGACTGTGGATGGGCAATGGCAGACATTTAGAGACCGCATGGATGAATTACAACAATTGTACATTCCTGTCTGGCGTAAAAATAAAAAAGGGAAGGTAGCTCAACCGTGGCTATCTCGGGAAATCAGGGATAGTATTAAAGCCAAGGAAGTGGCATACAAATTGGCCAGAAATAGCAGCGAACCTGGGGACTGGGAGAAATTTAGAACTCAGCAAAGGAGGACAAAGGGTTTGATTAGGGCAGGGAAAATGGAGTACGAGAAGAAGCTTGCAGGGAACATTAAGGTGGATTGCAAAAGTTTCTATAGGTATGTAAAGAGAAAAAGGTTAGTAAAGACAAACGTAAGTCCCCTGCAGTCAGAATCAGGGGAAGTCATAACGGGGAACAAAGAAATGGCAGACCAATTGAACAAGTACTTTGGTTCGGTATTCACTAAGGAGGATACAAACAACCTTCCGGATATAAAAGGGGTCAGAGGGTCTAGTAAGGAGGGGGAACTGAAGGAAATCTTTATTAGTCGGGAAATTGTGTTGGGGAAATTGATGGGATTGAAGGCCGATAAATCCCCAGGGCCTGATGGACTGCATCCCAGAGTACTTAAGGAGGTGGCCTTGGAAATAGCGGATGCATTGACAGTCATTTTCCAACATTCCATTGACTCTGGATCAGTTCCTATTGAGTGGAGGGTAGCCAATGTAACCCCACTTTTTAAAAAAGGAGGGAGAGAGAAAACAGGGAATTATAGACCGGTCAGCCTGACCTCAGTAGTGGGTAAAATGATGGAATCAATTATTAAGGATGTCATAGCAGTGCATCTGGAAAATGGTGACATGATAGGTCCAAGTCAGCATGGATTTGTGAAAGGGAGATCATGCTTGTCAAATCTTCTGAAATTTTTTGAGGATGTTTCCAGTAAAGTGGACAAAGGAGAACCAGTAGATGTGGTATATTTGGACTTTCAGAAGGCTTTCGACAAGGTCCCACAGAGGAGATTAATGTGCAAAGTTAAAGCACATGAGATTGAGGGTAGTGTGCTGACGTGGATTGAGAACTGGTTGTCAGACAGGAAGCAATGAGTAGGAGTAAATGGGGACTTTTCAGAATGGCAGGCAGTGACTAGTGGGGTACCGCAAGGTTCTGTGCTGGGGCCCCAGCTGTTTACATTGTACATTAATGATTTAGACGAGGGGATTAAATGTAGTATCTCCAAATTTGCGGATGACACTAAATTGGGTGGCAGTGTGAGCTGCGAGGAGGATGCTATGAGGCTGCAGAGTGACTTGGATAGGTTAGGTGAGTGGGCAAATGTGTGGCAGATGAAGTATAATGTGGATAAATGTGAGGTTATCCACTTTGGTGGTAAAAACAGAGAGACAGACTATTATCTGAATGGTGACAGATTAGGAAAAGGGAAGGTGCAACGAGACCTGGGTGTCATGGTACATCAGTCATTGAAGGTGAGGCCACACCTGGAGTATTGTGTACAGTTTTGGTCTCCTAACTTGAGGAAGGACATTCTTGCTATTGAGGGAGTGCAGCGAAGATTCACCAGACTGATTCCCGGGATGGCGGGACTGAGCTATCAAGAAAGACTGGATCAACTGGGCTTGTATTCACTGGAGTTCAGAAGAATGAGAGGGGACCTCATAGAAACGTTTAAAATTCTGACGGGTTTAGACAGGTTAGATGCAGGAAGAATGTTCCCAATGTTGGGGAAGTCCAGAACCAGGGGTCACAGTCTGAGGATAAGGGGTAAGCCATTTAGGACCGAGATGAGGAGAAACTTCTTCACCCAGAGAGTGGTGAACCTGTGGAATTCTCTACCACAGAAAGTAGTTGAGGCCAATTCACTAAATATATTCAAAAGGGAGTTAGATGAAGTCCTTACTACTCGGGGGATCAAGGGTTATGGCGAGAAAGCAGGAAGGGGGTACTGAAGTTTCATGTTCAGCCATGAACTCATTGAATGGCGGTGCAGGCTAGAAGGGCTGAATGGCCTGCTCCTGCACCTATTTTCTATGTTTCTATGTTTCTTCACCCAGGGAGTGGTGATAATTTGGAATTTGCTACCACATGGAGTAGTTGAGGCAAATAATATAGATGCATTTAAAGGGAGGCTGGATAAAAAAATGAGGGAGAGGGTCATAGTGAATTATGCGGATAGAGTTAGATGATGAAAGACTGGAGGTAGCTCGAGTGGAGCATTAATGCCGCCATGGATTGATTGGGCAGAATGACCTACTTCTGTGCTGTATATCCTATGTAATCCTATGTAATACCTTCGAGGTACTGCTTTTTAATCTCTTTCCGAGCTTACTAAAACCTGCCTGCAGGACCTTATCCCTCTTTCTACCTGTGCTGTTCATACCGATATGGACCACGTCTCTGGCTTTTCACCTTCCCCCTCAGAATATTCTGCAGCCGCTCAGTGACATCCTTGACCCTGGCACCAGGGAGGCAACATACCATCCTGGAATCACGTCTGCGGCAGCAGGAACGCCTGTCTGTGCCCCTAACTATTGAACCCCCTGTCACTATTGCTTTCCGGTCTTCCTCCTCCCGCCATACAGCTGAGCCACCCATGGTGCCATGCACAGCTCTGGCTGTACTCCCCAGAGGAATATTCAGTTGAATATTGGTTGGAGAGCGAGATGCACTCGGGACTCCTGCACTGCCTGCCTGGTCCTCCTTCTCTGTCCAGCAGTCATCAATTCCCTCTCTGCCTGCACACCCTTACGCTATGGAGTGACCACCTCCTGAAACGTGCTTTCCACATAGCTCTCAGCCTCATGGATGCACCGCAGTGATGCTCGCTGCTGTTCATGCTCCAAAACCTGGAGTTTGAGCTCCTGCAGTACACCACACTACCCGCACCCCTGGTTGTCCAGCACACATCTGGGAGGTCAGAGAGGCTCTGTACTCCAGGACAAGGGACTTTATTGTCTTCTGTCTGAACAGAGAGAAAGAGGAGTGTGCACGTGGCTTTGCCTGCTCCACTTTGAATGGGCTTCGGCCATTTTCAAACCTTATCCAATTTCTAGGCCATCTTCTCTATGTGTACCCTAATGAACACCTTCATAATTGTAAAGAGCCAGGTTATAAACGAGCAGTCCCTTGTGCGTGGTGATGGTGGTCAGTAGTTTAGATTCGTCGACCAGTTCCTGGGTCATATAGGCTGAAGTGAGGTCCAACTTGGTGAACAGCTTGCTACCTGCCAGCGTGGCGAAGAGGTCTTCCGCTCTCAGGAGCGGGTATTGATCTTGTAGGGACACCCGATTGATGGTGGTCTTGTAGTCGCCACAGATCCTGACAGAGCCATCCACTTTTAGGATGGGAACGATGGGGCTCGCCCAGTCGCTGAATTCAACAGGCGAGATGATGCCCTCTCTCAACAGCCGGTCCAATTCGCTCTCGATCTTTTCCCACATCACATACGGCACCGCTCTGGCTTTGTGGTGCATTGGCCTGGCGTCCGGGGTGATGTCTATCACTACTTTAGTGCCTTTGAAAGTCCTGACGCCAGGTTGGAATAGTGAATCGAATTGTTGTAGGACTTGTGAGCACGAACTTCGCTCCACAGATGACATTGCGTGAACATCCCCCCATTTCCAGTTCATCTCGGCGAACCAGCTCCTCCCCAACAGTGCGGGACCATTGCCTGGGACAATCCAGAGCGGCAGCCGATTCACTAACTGTGTGAGCGACAGCCAACATTGAACTGCCTAGCATCGGAATGAATTCTTTAGTGTAAGTCCGTAACTGTGTCTCAATACGTGCTAATTTGGGTCTACTAGCTTTAAGTGGCCACAGCTTCTCAAATTGCTGGACGCCCATGCGTACTGGGATACAGTTTAATAAAACCCTCATCATCATTGGTGGATAAACTGTGAATATTCACCACATGGACCCGCTGAACCTCGGCGTCCATAGATTTTCCCCAAAAGTCATCCTGCCTCAAAGAATCCTCTTCTGGTCCATCCGCCTCATATATTAGTCTGGTTGCAGATTTCCTGCACATTCGAGCTAAGTGGCCACTGAGATTGCAGTTCCTGCAGACAAACTGTTGAAATCTGCAAGATCTAGCTGAGTGTTTTCCCCCAAACCTCCAGCATGAGTTAAAAGTTTCCATTGTTGGGGACAAAGGAACTATGGCCAGACATTCCGCGCTGACTGTACCTTTGACTGCTCTTAAGTACCCTATTAGTGGGTGTCAATGGCCCCATCCCAGGCTGCATTGTCCACTGTGATGGCGTGAATGTCCGTTCAGCCTGCAATTGTCTCTGTTGAAGTCCTACTCTGAGGTCTATTGCTGTCTGGGGAGTGTCGGACAGCCCCTGCCTGCCTTGGGGCTCTGAGTCGCATTGATGATGTTGACTTCCTGATCCATCGCCGTGTTAGAGGCAGAATTGCGCGCGTATATTATTTTTGTCTCTTCGTCCCCCGCCATGAAAGTTTGAGCTATCAACGCCGCCGCTTCCAAGGTCAAATCTTTGGTCTCAATTAATTTGTGGAAAATTCCCGCATGACCGAAGCCCTCGATAAAGAAGTCCCTTAGCATCTCCTCCCTGCAGGCGTCTGTGAACTTACAGAGGCTGGCCAAACGCCGGAGGTCCGCTAAGAAGTCCGGTATGCTCTGTCCTTCGCAACGTCGGAGGCTGTAGAATCTGTGTCGAGCCATGTGTATGCTAATCAATGGTTTGAGGTGCTCCCCGATCAATTTGCCAAGTTCTTCAAAGGTTTTGTCTGCCGGCTTTTCGGGTGCTAGTAAGTCCTTCATGAGCACGTAAGTCTTTGGTCCGCAGCTGGTCAGGAGATGAGCCCTTCGCTTGTTGGCCGCTGCATCCCCCAGCCATTCTTTCGTAACGAAGCTTTGCTGAAGCCTCTCGACAAAATCGTCCCAGTCTTCCCCAACACAGTACCGTTCCTCTGTGCTACCGGTGGCCATTCTCGTGGGTCGTGAATTCCCGTTTCTCGTCGCCAATGTAAGGTCCTTACTCTACAGTTTGAAACCACACGAGACATGTTCTGAGGACAAGGTCACTCTCTGACCTTAACTCTTTATTCACAGGACTCCAAAGACGATGACCCTGCGTGGGACCTCCCTTTTTATACCAGTGTGATCAGGTAAGGAGTGTCTCCCACAAGTTCACCCCTTGTGGTCAAGATGTGCATCTAGGTTCAGTGTATACAGTGGTGTTACATTGTGGTTACACACATGACAGGTAGATCAGGTGGTGAAGGCAGCAAATGGCATGTTGGCCTTCATAGCGAGAGGATTTGAGTATAGGAGCAGGGAAATCTTACTGCAGTTGTACAGGACCTTGATGAGGCCACATCTTGACTATTGTGTTCAGTTTTGGTCTCCTAATCTGAGGAAGGACATTCTTGCTATTGAGGGAGTGCAGCGAAGGTTCACCAGACTGATTCCCGGAATGGCAGGACTGACATATGAAGAAAGACTGGATCGACTAGGCTTATATTCACTGGAATTTAGAAGAATGAGAGGGAATCTCATAGAAACATATAAAATTCTGACGGGATTGGACAGGTTAGATGCAGGAAGAATATTCCCGTTGTTGGGGAAGTCCAGAACTAGGGGTCACAGTCTAAGGATAAGTGGTAAGCCATTTAGGACTGAGATGAGGAGAAACTTCTTCACTCAGAGAATTGTGAATCTGTGGAATTCTCTACCGCAAAGTTGTTGAGGCCAGTTTGTTAGATATATTCAAAAGGGAGTGAGAGGTGGCCCTTATGGCTAAAGAGATTAAGGGATATGGAGAGAAAGCAGGAATGGTGTACTGAAGTTGCATGATCAGTGTGGAAAGTATTTTTATCTAAGCTGATACCATACGGTATTTGTGTGCCTTTTGATTAAAATGGAGTCCTGGCCCTTCCAGAACTTTCTGCATTTTAGCAGTCAGCTTGCATAAACAGCTAAACCTGCTGTGAGATGGCTTATGGCCATCAGACAGCTAGGAGACAAGTCATGCTGAGACAAGTAACCCCCCATGGTGCTCTCCTATTGTCTACACTACAGGAGTTCCATGTCACCCCACCCTTATCTTCTAGCCATTATCTCTTTCCGAGACCTCATCCATTTGATGCAAACAGATAAACTGACCAGGAAATTGAAACAATACTGACACAATACAAGACAGGTGATAGCCCATTACCTATGACTCATGGAGTAATGGCCGTTTGGCTTTCTGATAACCCTGACAAAAGGAAATATCTGGACACCATGTCAGAACCAGGATATAGTAATTAACTCTTTATCTGTATTCACTGACTGTGAGACAGAGCAATACACAGGGAGAGGCCAGAACTTTGGTTTTACTGTATAAATATCTTGTTAAACTGAACCATTTCGGAGGTGTTCACTTAGCCCTTGACTGAGTGAAACCTACCCCTTGCGAGCAAGTAAATTAAAAAGGAAACCTCTACCGGAGCCGTAAGTGTCGGAGTCATTCTTTTCGGAGTCGAGATTTCGACATCAGCCATGATCATATTGAATGGTGGTGCAGACTCGAAGGGCCGAATGGCCGACTCCAGCACCTATTTTCTATGTTTCTATGCAACGGCCACCGCATGTTAAAAGAATTCACGCACAGGCAATCTTCCGCACTCTAAGATGAAGTTCGGGACCTGGAACGTCAGGACCCTCATGGACAACCCCAACAGCAACAGACCGGAACACCGCACTGCTATTGTTGCTCGGGAACTCTAGCACTTCGACATAGACATCGCCTTCCCTGAAAACTTTGAACTTATGCCCTGTATACCCAAGTCCAGGTCATTAATATATCTCAAAAAGAGCAGTGGTCCCAATAAAAGCCCCTGGGGAACACCATTGTATGTGTCGCTCCAGTCTGAAAAACAACAGCTCACCACAATTCTCTGCTTTCTGTCCCATTTCGCATCCATACAGCCACTGCCCCTTCAATCATTACCCTGAATACCCTGTCAGTGATAATGATGATGATGATGAATCCCATGGGCTTCAATTTTGCTAACAAATTTATTACGTGACACTTTATCAAAGGCCTTTTGAAAGTCCATCTACACATCAACCACACTTCCCTCATCAACCCTCTCAGTTACTTCAAAGAGCCTAATCAATTTGTCAAACACAATTTGCCTTTAACAAATCTGTGTTGGTTGTCATTTATTAACCCATATTTTTCAAAGTGACAATATATTTTCTCCTGGATTATAGTCTCGAAGATTCCCCACCACCAACGTAAGGCTGAGTTGGCCTGTAGTTACCAGGTTTATCACGCTCCCCTTTTTGAACAAGGGTGCAACATTTGAAACCCTCCAGTCCTCTGGCACCACACCCATATCTAAGGAGGATTAAAAGATTGTGGTCAGAACCTCTGCAATTTCTCTTACTTCCTTCAGTAACCCAGAATGCATCCCATTGGACCGGGTGACTTTTTTTACTTTGAGTGCTGCCAATCTTTTAAGTACTGCCTCTTTATCCCATCCATTTTATCTAGTGCCCTCCTTTACTGTGAAATTGTCAGCATTCTCACCTTTTGCGAAGACAGATGCAAAGATCTCATTTAATCTTCTCTAATAGTCTCCCATGTAGCACCTTTCCGAAAGTCCATGTGCACTCCATCTACCGTAATTCCCCATCACCATGTCTGTTAGTTCCTCAAAAGAATTCCATGACTGTAAGAGAAGGGATAACCATCCGTGGCTAACTAAGGAAATAAGGGAGGTTTTCAAATTGAAAACAAGGGCATACAATGTGGCCAAGACTAGTGAGAGGCCAGAGGATTGGGAAACTTTTAAAAGCCAGCAAAGAATGACTGAAATATTGATAAAAAGAGGGAAGATAGAGTATGGAAGTAAACTAGCACGAAATATAAAAACAGATAGTAAGAGTTTCTACAGGTACATAAAAAGGAAAAGAGTGGCTAAAGTAAATGTTGGTCCCCTACAGGATAAGAATGAGAAATTAATAATGGAGAACAGGGAAATGGCAGAGATGTTGAACAAATATTTTGTATCGGTCTTCACGGTAGAAGACACTAAACACTTCCCAATAGTGGATAATCAAAGAGCTACAGGGAGGGAGCAACATAATACTATTACTAATGAAATAGTACTCGGTAAAATAATGGGACTAAAGATAGACAAGTCCTCTGGACCTGATGGCTTACATCCTAGGGTCTTAAGTGGCTGCAGAGATATTGGATGCATTGGTTGTGATAGACCAAAATTCCCTGGATTCTGCGGCGGTCCCAGTGGATTGAAAAACGGCAAATGTAACGCCTCTATTTAAAAAAGGCAGACAAAAAACAAGAAACTATAGACCAGTTAGCCAAACATCTGTCGTTGGGAAAATGCTGGAGTCCATTATTAAGGACATTTAGCGGGACATTTGGAAAAGCATAATTCAATCAAGCAGTCAGCGTGGTTTTATGAAAGGGATATCATGTTTGACAAATTTGCTGGAGTGCCTTGATGATGTTATGATTTTATCGAGTACTACTTCATTAGTAATAGTATTATGTTGCTCCCTCCCTGTAGCCCTTTGATTATCCACTATTGGGAAATTTTTAGTGTCTTCTACCGTGAAGACCGATACAAACTATTTGTTCAACATCTCTGCCATTTCCCTGTTCTCCATTATTAATTTCCCATTCTTATCCTGTAGGGGACCAACATTTACTTTAGCCACTCTTTTCCTTGCTTGCTGGGAACCAGTGGATGTGGTGTATTTGGATTTCATAATGTACCACATAAGGAGGTTACTGCACAAGATAAAAGTTCATGGGCTTGAGGGTAATATATTAGCATGGATAGAGGATTGGCTAACTAACATAAAACAGAGAGTCAGGATGAATGGGTCATTTTCTGGTTGGCAAACAGTGACAAATGGGGTGCCGCAGGGATCGGTGCTGGGTCCTCAACTATTTACAATCTATATTAATGACTTGGATGAAGGGCCCGAATGTAATGTAGCCAAGTTTGCTGATGATACAAAGATCATAAAAGGGAAAGAAAATTGTGAGGACGACACAGAAAATCTGCAAAGGGATATAGACAGGCTAAGTGAGTGGGCAAAAATTTGGCAGATGGAATGTAATGTGGGAAAATGTGATGTTATCCACTTTGTCAGAAAAAATAGAAAAGCAAATTATAATTTAAATGGAGAAAAATTGCAAAGTGCTGCAGTACTGAGGGACCTGGGGGTCCTTGTGCATGAAACACAAAAGGTTATTATGCAGGTACAGCAAGTAATCAGGAAGGCCAATAGAATGTTGGCCTTTATTGCAAGGGGGATAGAGTATAAAAGCAGAGAAGTCCTGCTACAACTGTACAGGGTATTGGTAAGGCCACACCGAGAGTAATGCGTAGAGTTTTGGTCTCCGTATTTAAGGAGGGATATATTTGCATTGGAGGCTGTTCAGAGAAGGTTCACAAGGTTGATTCCGGAGACGAGGGGTTTGATTTATGAGGATAAGTTGAGTAGGTTGGGCCTATACTCATTGGAATTCATAAGAATGAGAGGTGATCTAATTGAAACATAGATAATGAGGGGGCTCGACAAGGTGGACGCAGAGAGGATATTTCCACTCATAGAGGAAAGTCTCAGAATAAGGGGCTGCCCATTTAAAACTGAGATGAGGAGGAATTTCTTCTCTGAGGGTTGTAAATCAATGGAATTCTCTGCCCCAGGCAGAGGTAAACAGATATTTGAGCGATAAGATAGTAAAGGGTTATGGGGAGTGGGCAGGGAAGTGGAGCGGAGTCCATGATCAGATCAGCCATGATCTTATTGAATGGTGGAGCAGGCTCGAGGGGTCAAATGGCCGACTCCTGCTCCTATTTCTTATGTTATTATGAGCAAGCACGATCTTCCCTTCTGAAATTTGTGTTGGCTACTTATTTCGTACCTCATCAGCGAGAAACCTGGTCGTTTCATCCTCAACCAGCTCTAATGTTCCCACCATTAGATGAATTAGACAGAGACAGGAAGTGGAGTACAAACCTCATTTATTACACGATTTCAGGAAAAATAAATATTGCAGGAACAGAGTCCCATTTGTAAAGCACAACCCCCTCCCACCCTATAAAAAACCCTCTGATCATAGGATCCCTGATCTCCCAGCGATTAAATCCTCCCCCTTTTCAGCCAATGGGTCGATGCATCCCCCCCACCCCAGTGTCTTGGAGACACCCCCTACCTGCCCCAACCCTCCCCCCCCACCCCAACCCTCCCCCCCCCCACCCCGGAGCTGGGACGGTCTCGGGGATCGCCTCCCCCCGACGACAGTCTCGGGGACCCCCCCACCCCCTCCCGCCAGGATTGAAGGTCTCGTGTCTCAGACACACCCTCTGCCGCCTCCACCCCCTTGCTGGGACTGCTACAGTCCCAGTTAGCACATCTGACAATCAAATCAGAAACGGAGTAGGGGTGAGATGGAGATCAGGGTCAATCTCCCATGGAATCCACTCCCTTATCCTGGGGATTTAACATGTAAAAAGCAACAGTGAAAACAAGCCCCTGCAGTGAAACCAGTAAATTTGACATTGTTGAGTCTCTGCACCTTGTTACAAACTCACACGAGGCATGGATATATCAGACACGGTCACTCTGTGACCTTCACTTTATTCCCAGGACTAAAGAGTGCTGATCCTGCCCTTTTATACCTGGAAGCCCAGGTGAGGAGCTCACTCCCTGTAGTCAGGGTGTGCATTACAAGGGTACAGGTACAGTATGCACGAGTTACAGTTACATACTTATAGTCATTGCAAGATGGTGAAATACATGACAGACATCCATGCAGTGTGTGCAGTATAAACAGATCAAAGCTGAAATCACCAAAACAGAAAACACACAGGTTTAATACCCACAACCCCCAGCGCTACAGTTAAACAGGGTCATCCAGAGCCAGAGCCAGAGCCATCACCAGTCAATCGCCATCATTGCGATGAAAAGCTACCATCCCCAATTCTCTCTCCAACTCCTCCCGCTGACTGTGGACTGATGTCACTGGGGAAAAGAATAGATGGTCACAGAGCAAGGCAAACCCAGCAGATCCCAAACACCAGCAATAAAACCCAGCAGACCCCAAACACCAGCAATAAAACCCAGCAGACCCCAAACACCAGCAATAAAACCCAGCAGACCCCAAACACAAGCAATAAAACCCAGCAGACCCCAAACACCAGCAATAAAACCCAGCAGACCACAAACACCAGCAATAAAACCCAGCAGACCCTAAACACCAGCAATAAAACCCAGCAGACCCCAAACACCAGCAATAAAACCCAGCAGACCCCAAACACCAGCAATAAAACCCAGCAGACCCCAAACACAAGCAATAAAACCACGCAGACCTGAATCCCCCCCCACCAAGCACCAGCAGTAATCAATCCTGAGGGAAGAGACACCACAAACCCCCATTAACCAATTTCTGGGAAACTCGACTACCTTTAATGAAAGGGAGCAGCTGACAGGTACATAAGAACAGAAGAACATAAGAATTAGGAACAGGAGTAGGCCATTTAGCCCCTCGAGCCTGTTCCGCCATTCAAAAAGATCATGGCTGATCTGGCCGTGGACTCAGTTCCACTTACCCGCCCGCTCCCTATAACCCTTAATTCCCTTATTGGTTAAAAATCTATCTATCTGTGATTTGATTACAGGGTAGCCACGTCCAGGTTGAGATGTTAGAAGTGTTTACCCCCCCACCCCCAATATCTCCAGCCTCACTGTGCAGGATCGCCATCTCCAGCGGGACAGTCTCACCGCTCAGTGTTGAACTCTATGACATAGCCTTTAACACCTATTCACCGAGAGACAGGCATTGGGCTCAGAGACCCCCTGCGAGTGTTTCACACACACACCCACACACACAGACACACAGACACCCCCCGCCCCACACACACACACACACACACACACACAAAGACTGGGCTCAGAAACCCCCAGCAGTGTTTCACACATAAAGACACTGGGCTCAGAGACCCCCCGTGTGGGTATATCTGTAATATCCCAGTCAATAGCCCAGTGAAGAATCTGCTGACACTATTGATCACTAATATTCATACCTGAGGCTGGCGGACGAGGTTCATGAGGATTCCCCTGCATCAGAAGCTGTTAATGGAAAGAGAGGTGTTCACCTTCAGAGACAGACGCACAGACACGCCCCCCCTCCCACCCCATCAGACACGCCCCCCAGTCAGAGACACGTTCCCCCCCCACCAGAGACACATGTGTCATAGAAACATAGAAACATAGAAAATAGGTGCAGGAGCAGGCCATTCAGCCCTTCTAGCCTGCACCGCCATTCAATGAGTTCATGGCTGAACATGAAACTTCAGTACCCCCTTCCTGCTTTCTCGCCATAACCCTTGATCCCACGAGTAGTAAGGACTTCATCTAACTCCCTTTTGAATATATTTAGTGAATTGGCCTCAACTACTTTCTGTGGTAGAGAATTCCACAGGTTCACCACTCTCTGGGTGAAGAAGTTTCTCCTCATCTCGGTCCTAAATGGCTTACCCCTTATCCTTAGACTGTGACCCCTGGTTCTGGACTTCCCCAACATTGGGGACATTCTTCCTGCATCCAACCTGTCCAAACCCGTCAGAATTTTAAACGTTTCCATGAGGTCCCCTCTCACTCTTCTGAACTCCAGTGAATACAAGCCCAGTTGATCCAGTCTTTCTTGATAGGTCAGTCCCACCATCCCGGGAATCAGTCTGGTGAATCTTCGCTGCACTCCCTCAATAGCAAGAATGTCCTTCCTCAAGTTAGGAGACCAAAACTGTACACAATACTCCAGGTGTGGCCTCACCAAGGCCCTGTACAACTGTAGCAACACCTCCCTGCCCCTGTACTCAAATCCCCTCGCTATGAAGGCCAACATGCCATTTGCTTTCTTAACCGCCTGCTGTACCTGCACGCCAACCTTCAATGACTGATGTACCATGACACCCAGGTCTCATTGCACCTTCCCTTTTCCTAATCTGTCACCATTCCAATAATAGTCTGTCTCTCTGTTTTTACCACCAAAGTGGATAACCTCACATTTATCCACATTATACTTCATCTGCCACGCATTTGCCCACTCACCTAACCTATCCAAGTCACTCTGCAGCCTCATAGCATCCTCCTCGCAGCTCACAGTGCCACCCAATTTAGTGTCATCCGCAAATTTGGAGATACTACATTTAATCCCCTCGTCTAAATCATTAATGTACAATGTAAACAGCTGGGGCCCCAGCACAGACCCTTGGGTACCCCACTAGTCACTGCCTGCCATTCTGAAAAGTCCCCATTTACTCCTACTCATTGCTTCCTGTCTGACAACCAGTTCTCAATCCACGTCAGCACACTACCCTCAATCCCATGTGCTTTAACTTTGCACATTAATCTCCTGTGTGGGACCTGTCGAAAGCCTTCTGAAAGTCCAAATATACCACATCTACTGGTTCTCCTTTGTCCACTTTACTGGAAACATCCTCAAAAAATTTCAGAAGATTTGTCAAGCATGATCTCCCTTTCACAAATCCATGCTGACTTGGACCTATCATGTCACCATTTTCCAAATGCGGTGCTATGACATCCTTAATAATTGATTCCATCATTTTACCCACTACTGAGGTCAGGCTGACCGGTCTATAATTCCCTGCTTTCTCTCTCACTCCTTTTTTAAAAAGTGGGGTTACATTGGCTACCCTCCACTCAATAGGAACTGATCCAGAGTCAATGGAATGTTGGAAAATGACTGTCAATGCATCCGCTATTTCCAAGGCCACCTCCTTAAGTACTCTGGGATGCAGTCCATCAGGCCCTGGGGATTTATCGGCCTTCAATCCCATCAATTTCCCCAACACAATTTCCCGACTAATAACGATTTCCCTCAGTTCTTCCTCCTTACTAGACCCTCTGACCCCTTTTATATCCGGAAGGTTGTTTGTGTCCTCCTTAGTGAATACTGAACCAAAGTACTTGTTCAATTGGTCTGCCATTTCTTTGTTCCCCGTTATGACTTCCCCTGATTCTGACTGCAGGGGACCTACGTTTGTCTTTACTAACCTTTTTCTCTTTACATACCTATAGAAACTTTTGCAATCCGCCTTAATGTTCCCTGCAAGCTTCTTCTCGTACTCCATTTTCCCTGCCCTAATCAAACCCTTTGTCCTCCTCTGCTGAGTTCTAAATTTCTCCCAGTCCCCAGGTTCGCTGCTATTTCTGGCCAATTTGTATGCCACTTCCTTGGCTTTAATACTATCCCTGATTTCCCTAGATAGCCACGGTTGAGCCACCTTCCCTTTTTTATTTTTACACCAGACAGGAATGTACAATTGTTGTAATTCATCCATGCGGTCTCTAAATGTCTGCCATTGCCCATCCACAGTCAACACCTTAAGTATCATTCGCCAATCTATCTTAGCCAATTCACGCCTCATACCTTCAAAGTTACCCTTCTTTAAGTTCTGGACCATGGTCTCTGAATTAACTGTTTCATTCTCCATCCTAATGCAAAATTCCACCATATTATGGTCACTCTTCCCCAAGGGGCCTCACACAATGAGATTGTTAATTAATCCTCTCTCATTACACAACACCCAGTCTAAGATGGCCTCCCCCCTAGTTGGTTCCTCGACATATTGGTCTAGAAAACCATCCCTTATGCACTCCAGGAAATCCTCCTCCACCGTATTGCTTCCAGTTTGGTTAGCCCAATCTATGTGCATATTAAAGTCACCCATTATAACTGCTGCGCCTTTATTGCATGCACTCCTAATTTCCTGTTTGATGCCCTCCCCAACATCACTACTACTGTTTGGAGGTCTGTACACAACTCCCAATAACGTTTTTTGCCCTTTAGTGTTCTGCAGCTCTACCCATATAGATTCCACATCATCCAAGCTAATGTCTTTCCTAACTATTGCATTAATCTCCTCTTCAACCAGCAATGCTACCCCACCTCCTTTTCCTATTATTCTATCCTTCCTGAATGTTGAATACCCCTGGATGTTCAGTTCCCAGCCCTGATCATCCTGGAGCCACGTCTCCGTAATCCCAATCACATCATATTTGTTAACATCTATTTGCACAGTTAATTCATCCACCTTATTGCGGATACTCCTTGCATTAAGACACAAAGCCTGTAGGCTTGTTTTTTAACACCCTCTGTCCTTTTAGAATTTTGCTGTACAGTGGCCCTTTTTGTTCTTTGCCTTGGGTTTCTCTGCCCTCCACTTTTCCTCATCTCCTTTCTGTCTTTTGCCATAATTCTGTCCATCATTAGAAACATAAGCCCTCCCTCCTCCCGGCCTGAGACACGGCCCCGTCAGAGAGACACGTACCTCACCCCCCACCCACGTCTTTCGAGAGACAGACAGAGGACGACACACCCACACAGTTAAGTGAAGATCCCGTTATGGTAAACTTACTGTTTGCTGGATTGTAGACGGTCTTCTGCACAGCTGTAAAACAAGGAGCCCTCGGTTAGTGTCGCCACACTGACAGTCAGAGAGGAGAGAGCAGGAAACGCCGAGCGAAAGGTAGAGATGGTAACACGCCAACTGCCCCACACCACACACTGGGACCCCCATTCACACCCACCCCAATAACCTCACGCCCACACCCCAACCTCCCATTCTCATCTCCCACTTCCTGCGCCTAGAGTCCCCCCAGTGAGGACCTGCCCTGTTCTGCCCCCTACTACCACCTCCCCCATCCCAGTGAGGAGCTGCCCAGTCCCCCCTCCCCACAGTGAGGACGTGTTGTCTCCCCAACCAGGACCTGCCCAATTCCTCCCTCCCCCAGTGAGGACCTGCCCAGTCCCCCATCCCCCCAGTGAGGACGTGCCCCTCCCCCCAACCAGGACCTGCCCAATTCCACTCCTCCCCCCAGTGAGGACCTGCCCAGTCTCCCCCCTCCCTCCCAGTGAGAACCTGCCCAGTCCCCCCCTCCCCCCCTCCCCAGTGAGGACCTGCCCCTTCCCCCCCCCGCCTCAGGACCTGCCCAGTCCCCCCTCCCCAGTGAGGACCTGCCCAGTCCCCCCCTCCCCCCCTCCCCAGTGAGGACCTGCCCCTTCCCCCCCCGCCTCAGGACCTGCCCAGTCCCCTCTCCCCAGTGAGGACCTGCCCAGTCCCCCCCCTCCCCCCCCAGTGAGGACCTGCCCCTCCCCCCCGCAGTGAGGACCTGCCCAGTCCCCCCTCTCCCCCCAGTGAGGACCTGCCCCTCCCACGCTGTGAGGACCTGCCCCTCCCCCCTTCCCCCCAGTGAGGACCTGCCCAGTTCCCCCCTCCCCCCCCAGTGAGGACCTGCCCCTCCACCCCCAGTGAGGACCTGCCCCTCCCCCCTCCCCCCCAGTGAGGACCTGCCCCTCCCCCCCCAGTGAGGACCTGCCCCTCTCCCCCCAGTGAGGACCTCCCCCTCCCCCCCAGTGAGGACCTGCCCCTCCCCCCCCAGTGAGGACCTGCCCAGTCCCCCCTCCCCCCCCCCAATGAGGACCTGCCCCTCCCCCGCTGTGAGGACCTGCCCAGTCCCCCCCTCCCCGCCCCCAGTGAGGACCTGCCCAGTCCCCCCTCCCCCCCCCCAATGAGGACCTGCCCCGCCCCTACTGTGAGGACCTGCCCAGTCCCCCCCTCCCCGCCCCCAGTGAGGACCTACCCAGTTGCCACCCTAATGGGGACCTGCACATTTTCGATCAATTGCTACCTTTCTTTTTGTCGATGACGACAGCCACAATGGTGAGAATGACGAGCAGCGCGAGGACCCCAAGCACAACACCGACAACAACAGGGACCTGGGAGACAGGTTGAAACACTGCAGAGAGAATCAGAGAGAGAGAGTGAGTCACACGTGGGGACTCTACAACCAGTGAGACTGTAATGTCCCGAGTATACACCGGGCCCAGTCACACTGCAATATCCCAGCTCAGCACTGACCCTGTGCTCACACAGTGAGACTTACCCCTCACACAGCTCAGCACTGACCCTGTGCTCACAGTGAGACTGGACCCTCACACAGCTCAGCACTGACCCTGTGCTCACACAGTGAGACTGGACCCTCACACAGCTCAGCACTGACCCTGTGCTCACACAGTGAGACTGGACCCTCACACAGCTCAGCACTGACCCTCACACAGTGAGACTGGACCCTCACACAGCTCAGCACTGATCCTGTGCTCACACAGTGAGACTGGACCCTCACACAGCTCAGCACTGACCCTGTGCTCACACAGTGAGACTGGACCCTCACACAGCTCAGCACTGACCCCGTGCTCACAGTGAGACTGGACCCTCACACAGCTCAGCACTGACCCTGTGCTCACAGTGAGACTGGACCCTCACACAGCTCAGCACTGACCCTCACACAGTGACGCTGGACCCTCACACAGCTCAGCACTGACCCTGTTCTCACAGTGAGACTGGACCCTCACACAGCTCAGCACTGACCCTGTGCTCACAGTGAGACTGGACCCTCACACAGCTCAGCACTGACCCTGTGCTCACACAGTGAGACTGGACCCTCACACAGCTCAGCACTGACCCTGTGCTCACACAGTGAGACTGGACCCTCACACAGCTCAGCACTGACCCTGTGCTCACACAGTGAGACTGGACCCTCACACAGTGAGACTGGACCCTCACACAGCTCAGCACTGACCCTGTGCT
This sequence comes from Pristiophorus japonicus, assembly GCF_044704955.1. Classification (NCBI taxonomy): domain Eukaryota; kingdom Metazoa; phylum Chordata; class Chondrichthyes; family Pristiophoridae; genus Pristiophorus; species Pristiophorus japonicus. The sequence continues at coordinate 148,371,432 of NC_091987.1, read as the reverse complement.
CACACAGTGAGACTGGACCCTCACACAGCTCAGCACTGACCCTCACACAGTGAGACTGGACCCTCACACAGCTCAGCACTGACCCTCACACAGTGAGACTGGACCCTCACAAAGCTCAGCACTGACCCTGTGCTCACACAGTGAGACTGGATCCTCTCTTCAGTCTTACCATAAAACACGATCACCTTCCCCTGCAGACCGCCGTGCTCCACTTCACAGGAGAAAGTGCCCGGATCCTCGGGGTCAAACTCCGTCCACTTGCTGACCTGGAAGGTGCCGTCGTGGTTGGGGAGGATCCCACTGGACTGGGTCTCAGCGAGGAACACACCGTCTCTCCACAGAGTCACCTCGATGGCTTGAGGGTAAAATCCAGTGGCGACACAGGACAGGCGTTTAGCATCGCCCGGGCGGGTAAAGGACACGGCGGGGGCAACTGAGAGCGAGGGGGGGGGAGGGGGAGGGGGAGGGGGAGGGGGAGAGAGAGAGGGGGAGAAAGGGAGAGAGGGGGAGGGGGAGAAAGGAAGAGAGAGAGAGAGAGAGAGAGAGAGGGGAGGGGGAGAAAGGGAGAGAGGGGGAGGGGGAGAGGGACAGGAGAGGGAAAGAGAGAGGTTAGTAAAGCATCCTGGCGATAGAAAACCCTTACTCTTACTGTCCCCCGACCTCACCCCTCTTCCCCCCATCTCTCCCCACCACTCCCTCCCCCCACCCCTAGCCACCACTCTCTCACTCTCAGCCTCCCTCACTCACTCTCACACACTCCCTCTCATACCCTCCCTCCATCTCACAGGCACTCACACCCCCCCCTCCCTCTCACATGCACTCACAGCCTCCCTCCCTCCCTCCCACACCCTCACAGCCTCCCTCCCTCACCCTCACACCCTTCCTCCCTCCCTCTCACACCCTCACATCCTCCCTCCGTCTCACTCTCTCTTTCTCACACCCACCCTCATTCAGCCCCCCCACCCACTTCTCTCTCCCCCTCACTCACTTCCCACCCCCTCTCTCTCCCCCACACTCCCCAACCCTCTTCCTCTCTTCCCCCTCCGTCCCCACCCCACCCCTCCCCACTTCACTCCCCTCACTCCCCACTCCTTCCCCATCCGACCCCTCCCCTCACTCCCCATCCCCACCACAACCCACCCTCCACTCCCCCCTCCTCCTCCCCTCAACCCTCCCCTCCTCCTCCCCCTTCAAACCCCCACCTCCCCTTCCCACACCTTCTCCCACCTCCCCTCAACTCCCTCACCTCCCCCTCAACCACATCCCCCTCACCCCACCCCCCGCACCCCAACCCACCTACCTTACCTCCCCCTCACCCCCACCCACCCTCACCAAAACTCCCCCTCACACCCCCCAGCTCCCCCACCTCACCCCCCTCCCTCCCCCTCCTCACCCTCACACCCCCATCGCCTCCCTCCCCCGTCACCCCCTCCCTCTCAGCCGCCTCCATCGCCCTCCCCCTCACCACCCTCACTCCCCCACACCCTCAATCCCAACACTTCCCCTCCCCCTCACTCCTCTCGCTTCCTCTCACACTCACCCCTCCCCACCCCCCAACACCCCTCACCTCCCTCCCCCTCAACCTCAAATCAACGCCCCAACTCCCCCTCCACCCAACTCCCCTAATCCTCACCCCCTCTCTCTCCCTCACCCCCCTCACCCTCTCCTACCCCTCCCCCGCAATCACAACTCACCCTCACCATTCTCCCTCTCCACTCCACCACTCAACGCTCCCCCTCCCCCCATCACAACTCTCCCCTACTCCCCTTACCCCACACTTACCCCTCCCCACCACTAGCCCTTCTCCCCCCACCACGCCCCTTCCCCCTTCCCCCCCACCACCACCCCTTCCCCCCTCCACCACTCCCCCTTCCCCCCACCACCCCCCCATCCCCCCCCATCCCTCCCTCACTCCCCCCCCATCCCCACTATCCCCCACCACACCCCCCTCGCCTCCCCCATCACTTCCCCCTCGCCTCCCCATCCCCATCACTCCCCCCTCGCCCCCCCATCCCCACCACTCCCACCACTCCCGCCCCATCCCCACCACTCCCCCCACACCCCCCTCACGCCCCCCCATCATCCCCTCACCCCCTCAATTCACACCACTCACCCCTCACCCCCACCACTCCCCCCTCACCCCCCCATTCCCCCCTCAACACCCCCACTCCCCCCTCACCCCCCCATCCCCACCACTCCCCCCTCACCTCCCCCATCCCCATCACTCCCCCCTCAACACCCCCATCCCCACCACTCCCCCCTCACCCCCCCCAATCCCCCCCCCATCCCCACCACTCCCCCCCCCTTGTCCACTACTCCCCCCTCCCCACTACTCCCCCCTCACCTCAACCACTCCCCCCTCACCCCCCTTCCCCACCACTCCCCCCCTCCCCCCCCTCACCAAGACTCCCCCCACCTCACCCCCCCCATCCCCACTACTCCCCACTCACCCCCCATCCCCACCACTCCCCCCCTCACCCACCATCCCCACCACTCCCCCTCACCCCCCATCCCCACCACTCCCCCCTCACCCCCCATCCCCACCACT